>NW_022196192.1:0-175000 GCF_008641045.1 Pistacia vera | reverse complement strand
GCCAATCCTTGGCCGAATCCTTCAAAGAAAACGGGAAGGCTCTTAATTTAATTTGCTCTTTCGTCACCCCCGTAGGTTTCATACTCGTGCAAACCACATGAAGCTCCTTTAAATGCTTGTGAAGATCTTCACCTACAAGGCCATGAAAAGTGGGCAAGAGATGTAATAGTCTAGATTTTAGTTCAAAAGTAGTAGTAGCATCTAAAACAGGAAACGTTATGCATAAAGGTGCTTGATTCAAATCAGGGGCAGCAAACTCTTTCAAAGTTTGATTTTCAACCATGAAGTCCTCTTCTTCTAAATCAGAATAGCTAGCAAATTGGGAATCAAGAACCAAATTGCTTTCCTCAGAATTTCTCCAAGCTTCTTCCTTAACCTGCGCAAAGTGCTCTCTATTTCTGGGTCGAATGTTAAATCACCAAGATGAGAGGACCTGGTCATAAAACAAAAAATCTCATTAAAGAAATATAATAGATGACAAATAATGAAAATTGACTAGAAAATTAAAAAAAAAAAAAATTATTATTATTATTATTATTTTTTTATGACTAAAAACCCTATAAAACATTGTTTTTTGGCCTCGAGAGGGTGGGGCTAGAAAATTTCTAGTCTTGCTCAGAATTTCGTTTTCTTCGAACGAGTACTCGCAGCACTCCTAATTCAACCAAAATTTTTCTTATGAATAGTACTACTGTTCATCTGGAACAGTACAACTGTTCATCCGTAATAGTACTACTGTTCACAATTTTTTTTTTTCTGCAAAATAAAAAAAAAACAACAAGAACAAAATAAGGATCACAACAACTGAATAGAAAATCAACTAGAATTACTCCCCGGCAATGGCGCCAAAATTTGGTGTGCTGTCATAGGCACCCAAAATTAAAACCCTAAAAAAATACATGTAGTAGTGTGAGTAGGGATCGTTTCCACGAAGAGTGTCTAGCCGAGTTTAATGTTACGTGAACCAGTATGGGGGGGTTTTGAGTAAAACAGAAATAATTTCAGGAAAAACAATTCAAATTAAACTATCGAAATCAATCAAATAACGAAACTTGGTCTAGGTCAGCATCCACCGTCGGAATCGTACAACTGATCATCGATACAAAAATAAATCAATTCATACCCTGAATATTCACCGTTGGAACTATTTTCATATCTCTCCTTAGTTGTAATTAATTAAGAAACAAGCAATCTAATTAACCTTACTACTAAACAACCCTAGACAAGCCTGAAGGTTTAATCTAGTAGCAGCCTTAAGGGCTAGAGAAATCGATGAAGCTGAACAACACAAACACAAGCGGTTGTATTTAATTTAGTTGAATGTTCTTCTTAAGATTTAACGATTCCTGACGCAACAAATTCTTAAACCTTAATTACTCACAAGTTAGATGGATCAAATAATTACGATTTGATATCTAACTACAGTAGATTGCAACGAATAATACACTAGTAGGCCTCCCGTATTAAATAACAATCATGAAATAGGCATAGAAGAACATCCAATCCCCAACATAAATTGAACACTAAAAACAAAAAAAAAACAGATTAGATCTCACAATTTTATTGATTTCGAGGCCTCCGTTTCCTTCGACCAAAATATGAAAGTTTTAACTGCTCATGGCCATAATCAAAACTTGAAAAGAGAAAAATTCCAGAAGAGAGAAAGAGAGGTGTGTGTAATCCCCCAATCTGATATCTCTCCCCTCTTAAAGATATCCAATTCAAGTATTTGAATTCTACTAAATCTCCTAAAAATATTCTAATATCCTAAAATAACATTTATCCTAATCTGATTCCGATTAATTGAAAATCAAATAAAGTCCTAAAATAAAATAGGAAAGTGGTGTGTCTAGCTGTAACTTACGTGCAACAGGTCTTCAAATCTTCCAATAATAAACTGCCTATTTGAATTGCATGACAAGGCGGAATGTTCCAAAACGTCAGCAGTGCAGGTACGTCAACTTGAAGCCCAATTACAACCTTGATGCAGTGAGTATATCTCCAAACTCAAAACATAAAATTGTAGATCTCTTTCTTAGGGTTCTACAACATTTTGAATCATCTCAATCGGAGCTCGGATGAGAGAGTTATGCCCAGATTACGAATCGATGTCAAAACTGTCCGAATTCACCTAATTAGTCATGTTTTGCATTTAACGCCTCCATTTGCATCCTAAATCAAAATCGAATAATAATGAGTACATTTAGGCAACAAATAAGTATAAAAGACTAGATATTAAGGGGGTTAAATATGACATTTTGCATTCTCATCAATGACTCAATACTTAGAATAGAAAACATGGAAACAAGGAATAAATCATATTTGATGGGCTCGTGAGACACTCCAGTCAGCCATCGAGAGTGCACCTATCTCACCAAGCTGACAATCATCCTCAAGCAATAGGAATGACTCAGCAAAGCCCCCCATAGTAGAGGTATCAAAGTAGACTAACGCTGACATAGGGAGGGTGATGGTAAACGTCTCACTCTCCTCATCCAACTCAACTTGATGGGACGACACTTGATTAGACGATCTAGCCCCTGTGGATGATGATCGAGTCACGGGAATAGGGATGATTGTCTCCTCCACTTGGGGAGACTCCTCAATGGCTATTCTCTTTCTCTTGGCCCGGTGCTTCGAAAGCGCTTCACTCGAACTTGGAAGTTTGAATTCACCCTTCATTTGGTTCTCTACAAGTGACAATTCTCTAAGAGTTAGAGGGTTCTGAGAAGACTTACCATATAAAAAGTGGTTGGTGTACCAAACCATCAACACACATGCCACACAGGCTTCAAGGGTGGAACATGAATACCTCTTTGAATCTCTACCACACTTGCCCACAAATGACTCCCCTAAAGACTCAACTCGACAAGCAGTAACCTCTAATCTCACTCGTCCTTGGGGATCGCAAGAATCTTCTTGGTTTGCTCATCAACCCGATTGTTGCTTTGTTCGGCTTCGTTGTAAGAAATATCTGCACAAGACAGCTAGATGAGATTAAGTCAGCAAAATATAAGGACCAAAAAAATAAAACACTCACTCATGGCTTTTCAATAGAATGGAATGTCCCCCAGCCAACTCGGCCCAAATACGACATCATCCTTAAAGAAGAAGTAGGAATCTTTCCACTTTTTGTCACTCGACCTAAGGCATGTAACCAAGTGCATCCAGTCATGCCTTAGAGTAATCTGATACCGCCCTTTCTCTTTGTCATGCTCTTTCATGTAGTATGAATAGAGGAGATCATGCAGCTCATACTCCACATAGTACCTCATGCTTAGAATCTCCAACGAGAGCAACAACCTTTATCTATTCGGCATCAGTTGGGAGGGGGCATTCATAAAGTGATGCAAAACTTCCTAGACTAGCCAAGGAATAGGCAGCCTCAGTCAATCAAAGAAAGGCCACTCATAGATGCTCACCTGGCCAGGGACATCCCACTCGACCCTCTCATGAGCCCTCGGTACTCGGATATGAGTCAAATCCGATATCTTATACATATACCTACACTCCATTTTTCGTCCCTTACAAATCTAGACCGAAAGTCGGATGTCAAAATGCCACTTCTCGGTCAACTCAGTTCATCTCCTAAACCTCCACTTGTCAAGTGCCCGTCATCAGATGGATCATCTGCCTCTTTTTCACTCTCACGCCCACTCGACCCTTCGTTGTTTGACTCGGCTCGGCCTTGCACATCTTGGCTAGCCTAAAGTGCCACATTAACTCCCTAAGGCCCTAAGGATTCCCCATCAGGCAATAGAACGTACGTCCCAACTCTCTTATACTCATCTTTGTCATCCATCTTTACACGGATCTCAACCTTATGTAAATCTCCTTGTAAAAACACCTACAAGAATTCACTCAGNCCTTGGTTCTTGTTGATTGTCTTCGTGTGGATCTCTACGGTTCGATCCTACACTTGGATCGGTAGCAAACACATTCAGAGACAACATTGGTGGAGCCTCCAACGTGGGTATGGTTTCTCAAACCTTTGGATTTATTTTTCTGCAGATTCTTATTATGCATAAACTGTAAAATCTGTGCCTTGATTTTGGGTTCTAAGGAACGATCCGTGGTTGTAAATTTTTGTTTTCCGTTGCGCAACCGGGTCGTTTACTAACACAAACCACTATTCGTTGTGGCTTTGTTCACCCCTGCGAAGGATACACTTCTACCAGTGGGAGGTTAAGTTACATTAGAGTTTTTCCTTAATAATGATGGGTCTGACTTAACTAGTTTTGCTTGTTCACCTCCACGAAGGTTGATAAATACAATAGAGGCATAGTAGAGAAGTGCATTTGATTTATGTACGTGGTGACATGTAGTGTCCACTCTATTGATCCAAGAATTACACTTGAGGACAATGGTTGGTGTCATTGAATTATGTAATTCATTTGTTGGCCTAGTTTACATTTGAGATTAATAGTTGGTGCTATTAATTGGTGTAAATTAAGTTTGTTGACCTACCTAATCAACCCATTTTGGCTTGTTCGCCTCCGAGAAGGTTTAAAATGGAATTGATGGGATCTCATCCCGCTAGGAAGACCAACGAGCCTTCTCGAGTTTAATTGTGAGGACTATTAAACTTAAGGAAAATAGTGGGAGCGTTTGTTTAATTAAAGACCTCATTAAACAAAAGATTATTACATGAAATTAATTCTGTAATATTTGTACTTGTAGAATCATATAAAAAATGGACAAGTCCAATTTAATGTTGTGATCTTTAATCGAAAATGAACACAAGCGGGATGGTAGTAATTTTATAGATTGTTGTAGAAATCTTTGGATTGTACTTGAGTCGGAAAATAAATACCATCGATCGACGTCTATCTTAAGAACTTGATGATAACATCACCTAGAAACAATTGTTTAGGTGCAAGATGGATAAGGGTGCCAAAGTTGGCCCTCATGTACTCAAGATGATTGGGCATATTGAGGCTTAAGACCTTGGGTTTCGGTTTGGATGATGACTTAGCAATTGATTTAGTCTTGCAGTCCTTACCTTATTCTTATTCTCAGTTCATGGATAATATGAATAGAATGAGAAGACTCTCCTTGTGTTCCTAACTATTTTAAGGATAGTGGGGCAGGACATTAAAAGGTCCAAACTAGTGTAGATAGTTGACGTTGGCATTAGTGAAATGAAGGGTAAAGGCAAGGATAAGGCTAAGGCTAAATCCAAGCCCAAATCCTAAGATACTCTGAAACCTGTGGGAGGTGTTAGTAAAGATCGGAAGGTTGTTTCCTTCTACTATGGCAAGCTTGGCCATTGGAGGACACATTGCAAGGTCTCCCTTGAGAAGAAGTCGAAAGCTTTTATATCAGGTATGCTAATTATTGAGTTTGACCTGTCTCGTGTTATATCTTGTGTCATTGACATTAGGTGTGGTTCTCACATTTTACCAATGTATAAAGACTATAGTAGAGTAGATAGCTTACCAAATGAGGTGAACCTACAAGTTGGACATGTAGTACACGTTGCTACATTAGCTGTAGGGACCAATTGTTTGTCATTGCCTACGAGGTTGATCTCAGAACTTACAGATTACAATTATGTTCAATCAGCTTCAAAGAATTTTGCTTCTGTGTCCACTTTGGACAAATGAGAATATTGTTTTGATTGTTGTCTTTTAGTATAAATAATATTCTTTATGGAACTATTTCATAATAGTTTATAAGTTCTTAGATTAAATAATAAAGAGATTATCAAAGTAACAACTATGCCAAGTATGGCAGATTAAGTTAAACATACTTCATTCTGAGGCCATGCCCTAGAGGCTGCGACTCACACACTAAACCGCATGCCATCAAAGTAAATAAATAAGACTTCATACGAGCTATGGAGTGGGTGTAAATCCACGTTGTCTTGTTTAAGAATTTGAGGTTGCAGAGCTTATGTCAAGAAATTGACATCAAATAAGCTTGCCTCGAAATCTGAAAAATATATCTTTGTGGGGTATCCTGCGAAAACTAAAGGATATTGCTTCTACCATCAAGAAGAGAAGAAACATGTTGCTCATACTAAGGTCTTCTTGGAGAAGGAATCTCTTCAAAGAAGGATTAGTGGGAGGAAGATAGAACTCATTGAAGTTCTAATTCCACAAGATATATGTGACGAAGGACGGGTTGATGTGCCACAAAAAGTTGTTGAACATCGTGGGGAGCTTACTTCATAGCATATGGAACAAAGTGAACCACCTCAAACTGTTAGGAAACGATCCATTGACGCAGCGGAAAAAAAAATTAATAACAACACGGATCGTTCCATAGAACCAAGATCAGGGCACAAATTTACAGTTTATATCAAAATAAGAATCTGTAGAAAATTAGTTTAGAGTTTAAGAAATCATACGCACTTTTGGAGGCTCCTCCAACTTTGTCTCTGAATGTATTTTGCTATCGACCCAAGTGTAGGATCAAACCAATGTAGTCCACATGAAGATAATCGCAAGGAACTAAAGATGGATTTGCTAGATCCTCTTTAGCCTTAAGAACAAAGAAGAAAATGAAGTGTATTTGATTTAAAACCAAAACCCAAATCTGGCATGAGTGAGTTTTCAAGGGGCTGTAGCTTTTTCTTTTCAATGAAATGAAAATAATGAAAAACCTTCTTCTCTCTCAATTAAACCTTTTCTTTTATAGTGCAAGTTTAATTGCCCTATTCCCTTATGGAATAGGCTTGGGCTCCAACCCAAACACCCCTTGTTTCCAAACACTCCCATTTAGATATTTTAATTTTGTTTATCATTATCTCAATTAAAACCAATTAATATATATTTAATTATTAGAGTTAATATTAATATTTAACTAAATAATTAAATAGGGACTAATATAAGATTCCACATATGTTTGGGTTGTTGCTAAACTTTGGGGGTGGAATGGAAATTTGTACAATATTTAAATGAAGCAAAATTAGGTATTATTCACCTAAGTTCATTTACTACCATGGGTGAAAATTTTGAGAGAAAATTTTTCTCTCTTCTTCCCTTCACTCTATCCTCCTAAACCCCATCCTTAAAGCCAAGAATTAATTATGAAAAATTAATTCTTGGTCTCTAACGTACTGTCTTCGTGTGGACAACTTGAGTTCGATTCTATTCTCAAATCGATAACGAATCACATTCAGAGACATTGATGGAGCCTCCAATCGCTGGTATAATCTAATCATTGCATGGATCTTTATTGTTTCAATTTAAGCATGTAATATATATATCAGACCTTGATCTTGGCATAATCAGAGTAATCGATGGGCAAACTTTTTGTTTTTTAGCTTCCTCTGTTCATCGATTTACTAACAGTATGGACTTTGGTGGATCCACCTAAAGGGGTAAAATCCATAGGGTTTGAGAGGGTCTTCAAGAAGAAGATTGACATGGATGGTAACGTGCATGCCTATAAAGCACGATTGGTTGCCAAAGGTTTCAAACAAAAACATGGCATGGATTGCGATGAAACCTTTTTGCTAGTTGTGATGCTTAAGTCCATTCGGATTTTGCTTGCCTTTGCTGCATACCATGATTATGAAATTTGGTAGATGGATGTCAAAGCTGCTTTCCTGAACGGAAACCTTGTAGAGGATGTCTATATGACACAACCCATTGATTTCATTCTTGAAGAGAAAGTTTGTAAGATATGCAAGTTGTAGAGGTCCATATATGGACTTACACAAGCTTAAAAAAGCTGGGATATTTGTTTTGACGAATTCATCAAAGGAATTGTCTTTGTCAAAAATGATTACGAGCCTTCTTTAGATAAGAATGTCAGCTGGAGCATAGTTGAATTCCTAGTGTTGCATATTGATGACATACTTTTATTGGGAATGACATGCCGAACTTGGAATCAGTAAAGACTTGGTTATTTTTTTCCATAAAGGACTTAGGAGAAGTAGCCTACATCCTTCATATTAAGATCTATCAAGATAGATTACGCAGATTGCTTGATCCTAAGTCAGAGTACATACATTGACAAAGTGCTGAAAAGATTAAGCATGGAAGAATCCAAGAAAGGATTCCTTCTAATGTCACATGGTGTTTATCAATATGAGGACATGTGTCCTAAAACAAAAGAAGAGAGAGATAAGTTGGGTAGGATACCATAAACGCCTAAAACACTAGAAGAGAGAGATAAGTTGAGTAGGATACCATATGCGTCTACGATTGGATCCAACATGTATGCCATGATATGTATTCGGATTGATATCTAATGTATGATATTAATCGGATCTAAGCAAATGACATTGGATCGCTGTTGAAAACATCTTTAAGTACTTGAGAAGGACTAATGACATGTTCTTAGTTTATGGAGAAGATTAAGAGATCACTGTGGAAGGATACAGTGTTTCTAGATCGCAAATTGTAGTGAGCTCGAACCATTCAAGTAAATCACTATTGCATATTCTATAGTCAAAGCTGAGTACATTGCATTGTTCAATGCAACCTAAAAGGGTGGTTTGGGTCAAGAAGTTTGTTACTGATCTTCATATGGTTCTTAGCATTGTAGATCTAATACTAATTTACTGTGATAACAATGGAGCCGTTTTATAGGCTAAGGAACCATGGTCTCACCAACGGTCCAAACACATGCTCAATTGTTTCCATCTGATCGAGAGATAGATTAGAAGAAAGATGTACAAGTTTGCAAAATACCTACAAATGATAACATTTCATACCCGCTGTCAAAAGCTTTGTCGCAGTAGAAGCATGATGAGTGCTTAGTGTCATTTGATGTTCTATACATAAATGATTGACTATAGTGCAAGTGGGAGATTGTTTGAGTAGGTGCCCTAGAGCCAATCATATTTGACTCTTCATAATATCAAATAAAGGCATTTCTCTACATCATGTAAATCATATCCTTATATGTTTTGATATATGTCCTTAGAGTGGTAGAACCATGACGAGGGAATCAAGTGTTATAAATCTTGACTGTAAAGACCCTATGATCACATATGGTGGCCATTCTAGAAACATCCGTAACCCTAATATTATTCTAACCTAGGGCACAGATAATATGGTAAGACTATTATATCATTGAACTACCCTACCGAGAGATTGTGACAGATCTCACATGTCAAGATTGTTTGGTGACACTCTGGTGCAACGCATGGGTGCTTGTTGTTTGCAAGTTCACTGGACTTACCCACTAGAGGATTCCATATAGATGATAACCCCAGCGTCTATGGAACAAATCCTCTAACGGATGGTGGTGCATGTGATCCTCAGACTTGAGATAACCGGAGTGTCTTGTGTTCCTATTGGTGTAGTTTGACACAAGCTTAAAATAGTCTTATTTAGGGCTATCAGTACAGTAGTGATTGGCTACATTGAGAAGTATGTTGAGGCTATGGTGGATCAATATAGAATTCATCACTCCTGGGTATAGGAGAGAATTATTCCACTTCACAGTTTCATTAGGTGGACATGACACATAAATCTATGGCCATAGTGGGATTTAGTTGTCACTCAATCCAATTTTAATTTGGTCATTGATCCGATAACCAGATATTAATACATCAGGATAACATTTGAAGTTGACACTATTTCTACGCTTCAGCCTAATGGGATAATAGTAGATGAAAGGATTTGTATTACATAGTAACCATATTGTTGACAAGTATCAATTCTTCGCTAATCTCTACTTGTTAGATGACCATAATGCCTTGCTAGAGGTCAATCTTAGTCTGTGAATAATGAGACGATTAATTATTGTTTAATTGTGATATTGCTCACCACCAACATAATAGGAAGCCTATGGGTCACAAACATTAGGAGAGTTGATTGCGGAATATATAGTTAATCAAAGAAGTGTTAAAGGGTATTTTTGTCTTTTCACAAAGACAAGGGTAATTTAGTAATTCTACATGGGTAGCCACCTATGTTTATTTATTGTGTAATAAATAAATTACCTAATTAATATTTAATATATTTATTAAATATATTAGTATTAATTGTATTAATTAAGTTATCCTAATTAATATTTAATATTAATTGAAAAATAAAATTCCTAATTAGTTGAGTAATATATTTAATATATTACTGCTATTAGGAAACCTAATTAATGCTATTCTTATTTGGTTTAGGATTAAAACCAAGCAACGAAAAGAATAGTATCCTATTGCAAATTGGAATAGGGTTTTAAATTGCTTATATAAGACAACTTAAAATTAGGTTTAAGTAGATATTTCACTCAATTAAAAATTGAGAGAATTTTCGAGAGAGAAAAACCCTAGTCGCTCGCCATTCACTTCCTTTCTAGCAATTGGGATTTTCTTTGATTAATCTGCAAGGCTCTCTGTGTGGATACTGAATCTTGATTCTACTCTTGAATCGGATTGCGAAGAAATCATGTTCTGATGAATAGTGACACTGAACAGTATCATTAAACAGTGATGGTGAACAATATCCATGAACAGTACCAAAAATTAAACGTGGAGGAGCCACCAAACGTTGGTATGCAATTCAATCCTTGAATGGATTAAGCTTTAATGCATGTAAATGTAATAATCTATGCCTGTATTCGTTGGGTTCAAAGGTTTAATTGAATTTTTTTTATTTTTCACTACTTTCTCTATCTATTAATTCCTAACAAAACCTTAGTTCGAACCAAGCCACCACAGTTGTTGTCCCAACAACAAAATGAAAATTTAAGGCAAAGGAAACTAGAAAAGAAAGATTAGAGTACTTACTAGAAAACGAAAGATGAAGAACTTCGCCGGAAAATCACCATGAAAAAATGAAGAGACTCTTGGCAAATTGAGCAGAGAGAGAGAAACAAAAATTTTCTTAAAAAAATGTTACAAAGCCCATTTTATAGTGTTGAAAATCGGCTGGGAAGCGGTCTAAGCCATCCATTTCATGGCGAATCTCGGCCCTCCATTCGTCAAGTAATCTAGTTTGTTCAATTGAGGCATGTGGCAACGATCCGTGCAGGGTGCATAACTTCCATTTCCAATAATCATAACCACAGCTGCACATCGTTTCAGTTACTCGCATGGTCAGCTGTCGTAATAAACGTGCAACAAAAGTAATTGCCACATATGGCGACACTTAATGCATGGCAGGACATCTTGAAAGTTACCTTAATGCCCTTTATTTCATATTTGAATTTGAAACAGTTGAATGGATAGCTTCAAATTCCTGCTCATGTTATCGTAAGCGAAGGTCACATATGAAAGCTCGCTAGAATTCTAGCAATCTATGTTTGTGTGAGTCAGGTCAATGAAAGATTCGAGCGTTAATAGCAAACCTTCGGATTTCAGTTTTCTAAGCTCGACATGTCCTTCGAACACTAGGGGCAGATGTTGTGTGCAAAATTTATGTAAGCTAGAAGATTTTGATAGCTCATATAACATAGAGCTCACTGCAATCTAAAGCTCGCAAGAAGATAGAGCTTGATCAAAGTGAAGCTCGTCATGACCTACTTAACAACTGTTCGACAGATTAGAAGAGAAGTCCTATCTCCTAATATCTTGGAGGGGATAGTGCCAATATCCATTTAGCCTGATTTTGACGCACAATCACGAAAATTACGGGATATACATCAAATGTGATCGCTATCTCGAATTTATCTCACTTATTTGTGTAGAAATTCTTGAATAAATACCCCCAAAAAACAAGGTATAGGGGGTTAATGATTCTGGAGTAGAGAACTGTATTCAGTATTCAATCAAAGAAAACCAATAGATAATAGTGGATGTAGGTTTGAGAAACAACTTGCAAAACCACTTTAAAGGCTTCTTGCGTCATTTTCACTTTCTTTTGTTTGGCTTATACTCTTTGCTAATTTTAATTAATCATGCATACATTCATTTTGATTCTATCACGGTCAATCGAATCACTCTAGTTTGTGCATTTTTTTGGCATCAATACGAAGTAATATAATACATAAAGCACATCACTTATGGATACATAATTTAATGAAATGCTCTATTATGATTAGTAAATATATTATATCGTAAATTATAAGAGAATTTTATTAAATACCGGAAAGGTAATTTTCAATTAATAACCCATTTTATAACTATTAACTTAGTTGAAGATAAATTCTTTATTTTTTATATTCTAAGAGTTTACCCATTCAACTTTTATTGGTCTTTTTTTTTTTTTTTTTTTTTTTTTTGTCCTTGATATTTTATATAATACCAAAATATATTTTTACATTCTCTTTCTATTCCAGTCTATATCTTGAAATAGTAACAATTATGTTTACTTCTTCTTTATAAACCAGAGGCCTTAAGTTACGCTTAATGTAAACTTTCAAAATTGTAATAACTAAAACTGTTTATTATAATCAAGATTAAAACATCACTCACTAGTAGACCTAGCAAAATGGGTAATATACACGCAAGTCCATGAGTACCTAGGTAGTTTTAGTGGGTACAAGTTAATGTATTTAGGACCTATAGGAATATTACCCATACCCATACCTAGCCCACCCGTTATTTTCATGGGTGGGCCAGGTGATATCCACGGGTACCTGCATAAAAAACAAAAAAAAAAAAAAAAAAAACAATGAGGGTGAGTGAAGACTGAAGAAGAAGAAATCAAATTTCTTTAAATCCCAACTGACAAAATCATATATCACATATTCTCCTCTCGTACACCCCTGGATCAACAAATTTTTTCTACCAACAAAGGGAAAAAAATGGGAGATTACAGATCTATAGTATATTTTGTTTATAAAAGACAAAGGGAAAATGGAAAATGAGACACAAAGAACAAAGGAAAAAAAATGGAAGAGGAAAAACTTAAATCTCTTTTAAGTATAAGAGAGGGAGAGGTGTTAGTGAACGACCCAGTTACGTAGCGGAAAAAAAAACATGAACTACATGGATCGTTCCTTAGAACCAAGCTTATACAAAAAAAGTCACAGCTTATACAAAAATAATCAGTTCAAGTTTTAAGAAACATACGCATGTTTGGAGGCTCCTCCAAGTTGTCTCTGAATGTATTTTGCTACCGACCCAAGTGTAGGATCGAACCGACGAAGTCCACACGAAGACTATCGCAAGGAACTAAGGAGGGATTTGCTAGATCCTCCTTAGCCTTAAGAAACAAGAAGAAAAATCAAAGAAGAACTTTGATTCTTTGCAAAAGCAAAACTAGCGTGAGAGTAAGAGTGTTTCGAGGCTGTGTATTCTCCTTTTCAATGAAAGAATGAATGAATGAAAAGTCTCTCAAATTTTCCAACTAAAACCTTTTCTTTTATAGTGTTATTTTAATGCCTTATTCCCATATGGAATGGGCTTGGGCTCCAACCCAAACACCCCTTGTCACCAAACACTCCCAATTAGATATTTATTTTATTTCATCACTATCTTCAATTAAAATCAATTAATATATATTTAGTCTATATATATTAACATTAACAATACTGATGATTTAATTAAATATATGCAAACACATATTTAAACGTAATTTCAGTTATTTAATTTTTCTAATAAATTAAATAAAGGCTACGACCTCGGCAAATTTAATTGCACTGTGAAATTACCAAAATACCCTTTTGTCTAAAAAGACGAGAACGCCCTTCTTTCTTCTTGAGTCTTAAATTATCTTCTATGTGTGTGACCCATAGGCTCCTCATCATATCGGCAGTGTATAGTATCATGATTAACACCAATTAATCGTCTCACTAATACACAGAGCAAGACTGGCCCTTAGCAAGGCATCATGGCCACCCGATAGATTCGGATTCAGCAAAGTAGCTACCTGTCAAGAATATGGTTACCGTACAATTCAATCCTTTCATCATACGTTATCTTAACGAGATGAAGGCATAGAAATAGTGTCAACCTTCAGTTACTCTCGATATTATGTATTCAGTTTTTGGACTAATGACCTGGATTATAATCCGGATAGAGTAACAACTCAATCCCACTGCGGCCAAAGTTTTAGTGTCATTGCCATATACTAAATTGCGCCGTGAGATAACTTCTCCCGTACCCAAGAGTGATGAATCCTCTTTCAATCCACCATAGTCTTGATACACTCCTTGATGCACCCAATCACCACCGTATCGATAACTCTAAATAGAACTGCGTTAGGCTAGTGTCAAACTGCACCAATTGGTGCACAAGGCGCTTCGGTGATCTCAAGTCTAAGGATCACATGTACCACCATTCGTTAGAGGATTTATTCCATAGACACTAGGGTTACCATCCATATGGAATCCTCTGGTGGGTCAGTCCGGTGAACTTACTGCGGTATATCCGCTTACAGCAAGCACCCATGTGTTGCACCAGGTTGTCACTAAACAACCTTGACAAGTGAGATTAGTCACTGTCTTTCGACAGGGTCGTTCAACACTATGATAGCCTTACCATATTATCTGTGACCTTACTTCAGAATAATACTAAGGCTACAGACGTTTCTAGAATGGCCAACATATGTGCTCATAGGATTCTCAGTATCAAGATTTGAAACACTTGATACCCTTGTCATGGTTCTACCATTCTAAGGAAATATATCAATACATATTGCAATAATAATGATTTACGCGATATAGAATAAAATGCCTTTTATTATTGGTTAATTAACATTATTTCAAAGAGTCAATTATACAATAATTGATTAGCTCTAGGGCATCTACTCTAACATTCTCCCACTTGCACTATAACCAATCATTCATGTATTTAATACCAAATGATCTCAAGTGCCTTTCATGCTTCTGTTGCGACAGAGGCTTTGTCAGTGGATCTGCAAGATTGTCGTCAGTATGCACTTTACTAATCTGTGCGTTGATAGAGTGGAATTTATATTTTTTTTATTCCTTCCATATTATGTTTTTTTGTTATGTTTTATGCCTATTTGAGTTGATTAGAGTTTATTTTTTGAGTTTGGAATAGTTGGATAGACTTTAGGAAATAAGTGATAAAAGATTAGGAAATTCCAAAAATTTTTGTTATTTTGACCAATGCTTTGTTTTTCAGGTTTTTCATGGAGTCAGATTCCTCGATTGCAAAAGGGTTCTTCAGGAAAAGTAAAGTAGATGAATCAACTTTCCAGGAAGGTGTTATGGATAAGAATCCGAGTTCATTTGGGACATCATCAGTTGTTACAAAACCGGACCTAGAATCCTAGTCGTGCAAGGATTTCCTAGCTGAGTATTGAATCTTCAAATAGGCCTAACTGGAGTGTCAGATATCGAAAGCGGGTGATTCAAAAGCCCATATTCATCTACACATCAGGGAATACAATTTTTATGAAGTGACTCAGCCCAGAATAGATCTTTTACATTGCGAGAATCCTGGTGCAAACTGGAGACGAATTCTGTTTTCCATATTTGATAAGATTTTGACAAATCTGGAAGTCTATCTTTTAGGAAACATCTAGGAAAGATTTTTTGTGATTCCTGGGGTAGAATTAAGAGAAAAACATGTTATTTATTGAGGAGTGTTAGGTTAACCAAGGGAGAGACGGCAGTGGAGTTTTGTTTTTCAGTTTTTTTTTTTTTTTTTACTTTCTAGGTCAAGATGTGCGGCTGATTTTTCTTCGTCAGTTCAAGGGGATTTTGAAGCCCAAATTCATGTCATTGGTGTAACTTGACTTCAGTAACATTGTTCTTAATCTTGTTTTTATTGGAATTGTTTATGTTATTCTATTTTAATTGTTTATGATTCTTGTTTGAGTGATTTAGTTTTGGCCTGCTAAATTGTTTAATCAAAATTTTACCTGTTAAAATTAGGAATTGTGATACGTAATTGTCCTTTTTCTATTCAAGGAGTAACATATGATGATAGATGATTATGGACAAGTTTTCAATCTTTCATCTTGAATAACATAACCTAAGTTAAATAATCCGAGCTTGCGAGATTGTTGCTTAGATTGATTTATTTTCCTAATCCTTAAGGCTTCCATTGAATTAAACTTAGAGAGCTTATTCTAAGTTGTTCAAGGGCTGGGATCTACTTGGAGAGCTTATTTTAGTAGTAACAATTAAGGGAAAATTCAGGTAACAGAGCTTGTTGTTTCCTAGGGTCAGTAGTTCCATAATAACGGGATAGAATAGTGTTACAGTTAGTTCATGTCCAATGCATGTTTAGGTGGATCTTGAACCAAGAACTGATTGTTTTTAACCTGATATTTTCTACCATTAGAGATTTCTTAATTTCATTTAGTTTGCCTTGACTACAACCCCTTTTCATTACTATTGTCATGTTTACTGTTTAGGGTTTTTTTTTATTTTTCTATTGTTTTCATTGTTTTAGAATATAGAAATTAATGAATCATTCCCTGTGGGATTGACCCTTGCTACCGTATATACAATTTAGTAGTTAGGTTAGGAAGGTATTATTTGGAGCATTCAGCACGCTACCAAATTTTGGCACCGTTGCTGGGGAGTGTTATTTGTCGATTTTTTTTCTTATGTTCTATGTTCTTTTGTTATTTCATTTCATCAGTGCTTAGTTCTGGTTTTTTTTTTTTTTTTTTTTTTTTTTGTTCAATTGTGATTTTTAGGTTTTTGAAGAAAAAAGAAAAAGAAAAAAAAAATTTGAACAGTACTACTATTTAATACTATTCCTAAGAGAAATTTTGGTTGAATTAGGAGTGCTGCGAGTACCCGTTTCGAAGAAAACGACATTCTGTGCAAGACTAAAAAGCTTTTCTAGCCCCATCGTCTCGTCCTCAAATTCGATCATTTAATAGGGTTTTTGGCCAATTTTAGTTTCTGTTAAGAATTTTTTTTTTTTAATTTTTAAATTTTATTTTTGTATTATTAGTTTTTATTTATTTAGGCTTAATTTTGTGATTTTAGTGGTTTATGACTCGATCCAATTCTACAAGAGAGTTGGAATTTGATCTAGAAATCGAACGCAGTTTACGGAAGTTGCGAAAAGAGGCACGTCAAGCAAGTTTTTCATCTCCTGGTCTCAATATAGCCCTTGGTTCAACATCCCACAATTCATCCAGTGATCCAGATTTAGAAATAGAAGAAGAGATGGCCGCTGGCAGAACATTAAAGGAGTTGGCTGCCCCTGATTTTAATCAGCAGCTTTGTGTATTCAGTACCCTACTTTAGATGTTGCTTTTGAACTTAAGTCTAGTCTAATTCACTTGTTGCCTACGTTTTGTGGTCGTGCAGGTGAAGATCCGAATAAACATCTAAAAGAGTTCCATGTAGTCTATTCAAGCATGAAACTGACTGGGGTGATAGAGGAGCAGATTAGGTTGCGAGCTTTTCCCTTTTCATTGGGGGATGATGCAAAGGATTGGCTCTATTATCTACCATCGGGGACAATCGCAACATGGAACGAGATGAAAAAGCTGTTTTTAGAAAGAGATTTCCTAGCCTCCAGAGCTGCCACCATCAAGAAAGAGATATGTGGTATAAGACAATATAATGGGGAGACATTGTATGAATATTGAGAGCGATTCAAGAAGCTATATGCAAGCTGTCCTCACCACCAGATAAGTTATCAGTTGTTAATCCAGTATCTCTATGAAAGATTGCTGCCTATGGAAAGAAACATGATAGATGCAGCAAGTGGAGGTACGTTGGTGGATAAAATTCTGAAGCTACCAAACAGTTAAGCTCAAACATGGCTGCCAATTCCCAATAGTTTGGTACAAGACATGATGCACCGCCCAAAAGGCTGAATGAGGTAAGTACATCTTCCATTGAACAACAATTATCTAATCTTACCTCTCTTGTTAGACAGTTGGCTATAGGGAATGTGCAACAGGTGAAAGCTTGTGGGATATGTTCGACAATGGGACACCAAACAGACATATGCCCAACACTTCAAGAGGAAGGGGCTGAGCAAGTTAATGGAACAGGAAACTTTCCTGGACCACCGAGGCAGTATGATCTTTACTCCAACACATACAATCCAGGTTGGAGGGATCATCCAAATTTCAGTTATGGAGGACATAGACAAGTAGGAGGTGGACATAATTTCTTCCAGAATAGACAACAACAAGGGTTTCAACCAAAGCAACCTGCCTCACAGAATTCAAACTCATCCCTGGAAGATATAGTCCTTGCTTTGAATACCAAACAATTTCAACAAGACACAAGATCTAGTATTCAAAGTTTGGAGAATCAGATAGGTCAAATGGAAACTGCTATAAGTCGTTTAGAGGCTCAAGTCGGAGGGAAGTTGCCTTCTCAAACAGTGGTGAACCCAAAGGAAAATGTGAATGCAATAATGCTAGGAAGTGGCAAGAAAGTGGAAGAACCGAAGCTGAACATTCCAAGTGTAGCAAAGGAAGCAAAAATTGAAGATGAAATTGAGAAAGAAGAGGCTACAACTGAATCAAAGGTAATTCCTAACCCTTCAATTCAACTTCAATCTAAAACTTTACCTTTTCCTAACAGATTCATGAAGTCAAAGTAAGTAAAGAAGGATAAAGAAATTTTAGAGATGTTTCGCAAGGTGGAAGTGAATATACCTCTGTTGGACGCAATTAAGCAAGTGCCCAGGTATGCAAAATTTCTTAAGAAGCTATACACCAATAAGCAGAAGTTAAACGGTGATGAGAAGATAATAATGGGAGAAAATGTGTCAGCAGTTTTCCAAAGAAAACTTCCTCCCAAGTGCAAGGATCCATGTATGTTTACAATTCCTTGTAAGATAGGTAACACTAGACTTGAGAGAGCTATTTTAGATTTAGGAGCTTCGATTAATGTTATGCCACGATCTATTTATGCTTCATTAAATCTAGGTCCCGTGAAAGATACTAGTGTTATTATTCAATTGGTTGATCACACTAATGCATACCTTGAAAGGGTAGTTGAAGATGTTCTTGTGCAGGTCAATGAGTTAGTGTTTCCTGCTGATTTCTACATTCTGGATATGGATAGTTCTTCTTCTCCTGACCCTACACATATCTTGCTAGGAAGACCATTCCTAAATACAGCTCAGACAAAAATAGATGTTCATGATGGCACCCTCACGATGGAATTTGATTTAATATTTTTGATCCCATGAAATATCCAACTGATGTTCAATCTATTTTTGCTATTGATGTTGTTGATCCTATTGATTCCATAGTACAAGAGATCTTTGAGTTAAATAATGCAGATGAGTTAGAGGTTGCCCTTCTCAAACATGTGGAATCAGAGGAGAAAGGAGAGATAGAGCTTAGTGAAGAATTGAAGGAGACAGTGGCAACTTTACGTTCTTTAAAACCGATTCCAAAAAGGTATGGAGTTTCTTTTATAAAGCTGCCTAATTCTCACCAGAAATTATCGCCTTCTGTTTTGCAAGCCCCTACACTAGAGTTTAAGCCATTACCAGGCCAAGTATGTGTACTTGGGAAAAATGAGACACTACCGGTAATTATGTCGAATAAGTTAACACCCAATCCAGAAGAGAAACTGGTTCGAATGCTGCGGGAACATAAGAAAGTGATTGGCTGGACCATAGCTGACATTAAGGGGATTAGTCCTTCCATATGCATGCATCGGATTCTGCCTGAAGAAGGTTCCAAACCGACACGGGAAGCGTAACGTAGATTAAATACCCCAATGATGGATGTGGTGAAGAAAGAAGTCCTAAAGCTTTTAGATGCTAGGGTAATTTATCCGATTTCCGACAGTAAGTGGGTAAGTCCAATGCAAGCTGTCCCCAAGAAATCCAGTGTTACAGTGGTGAAAAATAAGGACAATGAGTTGGTCCCCACACGTGTTCAGATAGGCTGGCGTGTGTGCATTGATTACAGGAAGTTGAACTCAACAACTCGAAAAAATCATTTTCCACTTCCCTTTATTGATCAAATGCTTGAGAGGTTAGCTGGTCATGTTTATTACTGTTTTCTTGATGGATTTTCAGGGTATAACCAGATTGTCATAGCACTAGAGGATGAAGAGAAGACGACATTCACATGTCCATTTGGTACCTTCACCTATCACCGAATGCTGTTTGGTCTCTGCAATGCTCCAGCCACATTCCAGCGATGTATGGTAAGTATTTTTTCAGAATATGTTGAGTCAATTATAGAGGTGTTTATGGATGATTTTAGTGTTTTTGGTGATTCATTTGATCAATGCTTGCATAACCTTACACTAATTCTAGACAGATGCATGGAAACTAACCTTGTACTTAACTGGGAAAAATGTCATTTTATGGTAGAGCAAGGTATAGTTTTGGGGCATATTGTTTCATCCAAGGGAATAGAGGTTGATAAGTCTAAGATAGATTTGGTTACAGCTTTACCTTACCCCGCCAGTGTACGGGAAGTTCGATCTTTTCTTGGCCATGCAGGTTTCTATCAGAGATTTATCAAGGACTTTTCAAAAATTGCATCGCCCCTATGCAGATTGTTACAAAAAGATGTGGATTTTCAGCTTGATGAGCAGTGCAAGGAGGTATTTGACAAGCTGAAGACATTGTTGACGACAGCACTAGTGATACAACCGCCTAATTGGGATCTACCTTTTGAAATTATGTGTGATGCAAGCAACTACGCATTAGGTGTTGTCTTGGGTCAAAGAGTTGGCAGAGCGTGTCACACCATTTATTATGCATCCAAGACCTTGAATGGTGCCCAGCTCAATTAGTCTACAACTGAAAAAGAACTTTTATCTGTTGTTTTTGCTATAGAAAAATTTCGGTCATATTTGTTAGGTGCTAAAGTCATTGTCTTTTCTGATCATGCAGCTCTTAGGTACTTGCTCACAAAGAAGAAGGCAAAACCAAGGCTAATTAGATGGATTCTTCACTCCAGGAATTTGATTTGCAGATTAAAGATAAAAAGGGAGCAGAGAATGTTGTAGCAGATTACCTTAGCCGTTTTTCGTGACAGCGATGAGCTTCCTTTGCGAAAAACATTTCCGGATGAGCAATTGTTTTCCATTGAAATGGCATCACCATGGTATGCAGATATTGTCAATTTTTTAGTTACTAACGTGTTGCCAAATGATTTGACTAGAGCTCAAAAGAACAAGATCAAGAGTGATGCTAAGTATTATGCTTGGGACGATCCATATCTGTGGAAGCATTGTGCTAACCAAGTGATAAGAAGGTGCGTATCTAAACATGAGTTTATTCCTATTTTAACCTTCTGTCATACCTATGCATGTGGAGGACATTTTGGACCATAGAGGACAACTCGTAAGGTATTAGAATGCGGTTTTTATTGGCCATCATTGTTCAAGGATGCCTACAGGTTTTGTAAATCATGTGATAATTGCCAAAGAGTAGGAAACATTTCTCGTAGAGATCAAATGCCACAATCTCCTATATTTATTGTTGAAACTTTTGATGTTTGAGGCATTGATTTTATGGGTCCATTTCCTGTTTCCTTTGGTAATGTCTATATTCTGTTAGTTTTTGATTTGTTTCCAAATGGGTGGAGGCGAAAGCCACCAGAACTGACACTTCAAAGGTTGTTGCAGATTTTGTTAAAACTAACATTTTTGTCATGTTTGGGATACCAAGGGCTATAATCAGTGATAAGGGCACTCATTTTTGCAACAGGACAATAGAGGCATTGCTTAAGAAATACCATGTCACCCACAAGGTCCCCACATCATACCACCCACAAACCAATGGCCAAGTGGAGGTGTCAAATAGAGAGATCAAGTCAATTTTGGAAAAGACAGTGAACCCAAACAGGAAGGATTGGTCTTTGAGATTAGACGATGCATTATGAGCATACAGAACAGCATATAAGGCACCTATTGGCATGTCCCCATACAGATTAGTCTTTGGTAAGCCGTGTCATCTTCCAGTAGAATTAGAGCACAAGGCTTATTGGGCAATCAAGCATTGCAATATGGAGATGAAGGAAGCTGGCGGTAATAGGAAGTTGCAATTGCAAGAACTTGAGGAGTTGAGGAATGATGCCTACAAGAGTTCACACATCTACAAGGCAAAGACTAAAGCCTATCATGACAAGATGATCTCAAGGAAGCATTTTTCAATTGGATAGAAAGTCCTTCTTTTTCATTCAAGGCTGAAGTTATTTCCACGTAAGTTACGTTCTCGTTGGGTGGGACCTTTTATTGTGACTAATGTTATTCATCATGGTGCAATAGAAATCCAAAGTTTGCAAACAAACAAGGTGTTTAAGGTCAATGGACATAGGCTTAAACCTTACTATGAAGGGTTCCAAGTTTGCAATATTGAGGAGATGGGATTGGAGGAGTCGATACATGAGTAGTGAAGTGTAATAGCTACTACTCTTGTATACACGTATACTAACAAAAGTAATTGGGCCCAAATTTTTCGTTTATTAAATATATAGATTCTTTATACAAAGTAAAGTAACATATACAAAAGTCGTCAAAAATAATGGACAGTGTAGCTATTACTCCTCGTTTGCCGACGTCCATTCAACCGCGTCCTCACCTAGATCCTGCAAAACATAGAAAACATTAGGGCGAGCACAAACAATGCTCAGTAAGTAAATCCCCGTAATTCTCTCTCTTCAATTCTTTCCTTACAATTACTCTCTTCTCATTTACTCTCTCTTTTACAATTCGCTCTATTTTCTCCTTCTATTTCTCTTTCTTATAACTCCTTTCTACTGACTCTCTTTTGTAAGTCACGGCCCCATCTTATCGGAGGCACGACCAGGACTTGTTCCCACTTTTCGTGACTTCTACTCATTCTCAGTCGATCAGACTCGGTTATGCATGGATTTGGAACCCTTGGCCATGTAAGTGTATATTCTCTCTCTCTCAGGTATAGCCCTCATCCGCATGCACTCTCACAGGCTATACCACTTTTCTCTCTCATACTCAGGCCGCTTTCTCTTTGCGGCGTACATGGAGAATAATCTACCCATTACTCACGGGTTCCCCATCACACAACATACTCTATTCTCTTCTTTAGCACTTCTCTTTCTTTTATTCTGTAATATTCATTCTCTTTTTGTCTTTACTCTTAGAGTGCTTTACTCTCAAAATTCTCTACTATCTCTCAAGCTGCTTCTCAAATGCACAATATATGCATAAGGATGGCTCATGTTTCTCTTAGGCATTTCATCAAACAACTAATGTGCATACAAAAACTCAACTTTAAGTATAACTCTACTTCTCTCTTTAACCATCCAAAATGGGAGAAAACCCCCTTATATGATATTAATTCCTATCAAGGAAAAACACTCCTAAAAGGTTTACTCAAACTCCTCCAACTTCAACTCAACTTTAGGCTCTCATCACACCTCAAAATTCTTCTCATACTTTAAACATATCCCACAACCATAAAACAAATACACCTCTCATCTAAATTTCTCAACAAGCATAATATATACATACATCAAGAAATCTCTACTCAAATGATTTCTTAAACCTTAACTTGGGTTGTGTTTACTTACTTTATGAGGGAGTGACTCCACTAGCACTTCTCTTTTCCTTTGGTAGCTTGTCTTTTCTCTACAACTTTAAGAGAAACAACAATACTATAAGACTTCAACATATTTATAAATAAATTCACATCTAACGCAAGAATCCTTACCTTAGGATGCTTTAAATTAACTTTCTACCAAAACTATTCAAAAAGCCCTCTAAAATCCTTGAAAGATTGAATGAAGCGTTGAGAGAAAGTGGTGAATGGGAATGGCGGTGGAAAAAGAAGAATGAAGGGTTTGCTAAACTTAATCCCTTTTTAACTCATATTATAACCATTCTTTCCCATTTTTCCCTTGCTCTTCCTTGAAAATTCCATCTTTGTCCTTTAATTCATTATAATCACATCCCTAACTCTAATGCATTCTCCATGAAATTTTCTTACATTTCACTCCCCACTTTTCCTGCTAATTAGGGGTAGAATGGTCATTTTTGCCACTATGGAAAATTCTCTAAAAACTTAACCCAACTTTTCAATTGACTCTTCGCCACGGCGAACACTTTTCCGTCGCCCCGACGAAGAAATCCAGAGCCTACGTCACCACGGCGAAGACTATTCTTCAACTTCAATCAAAACTCAACTCAACGTCATAAAAATCTCAACACTTCTCATATTCCAATATATTCAATACTCTTCAATAACTAATAATCTCATCTCATCTCATCTCAACAAACATAATACATACACATTCATACACAAATCTCTACTCAAAGGAGTTCTTACATCTCAACTTGGGTTGGATTCACTTACCTTGTGAATAAGCGGCTTCTCTAACACTTCTCCTTGCCTTTTTGTGGCCTAGTTTTTCTCTACAACTTTAAACAACAATAGCAACATAAGACTTCAATAAATCATAAGCAAATTCTTATCTAAAGCAAGAATTCTTACCTTAGGATGCTTTAGATGAAATCTCTACTAAAAACTACCCCAAAAACCTTAGAAACTCTTGGAAAATTGAATGAAGAATTGAGAGAACTTAGGAAATGAGAATGACGGTGGAAATGGGTGAAATGAAGGGTTTACTACACTTAATCCCTTGTTAGCTCAATTTACATTCAAACAATCCCATTTTACCCTTACTCTTTTTTAGAAATTTCATCTTTACCCTTTAATTCTTTGCAAATACACCCTCATCTCCAACAAATTCTCTACTAAATTTCCTTACATTTTACTCCCCACTTTTCCTGCTAATTAGGGGTAGAATAGTCATTTTACCCCTATGGAGAATTCTCTAGAAACTCAATTAAACTTTTCTGTCATCCCTTCACCGCAGAGAAGCAATTTCCGTCGCCCCAGCGAAAACTTACAGAGCCAACATCGCAATTATAAAGCCAATGTCACCGCGGCAAAGACTATTATTCGCCCTGGCGAAGTCTATAATTCCAAGATTCCTCAAGTCTCAACCAATTTCAAGGCAAACACTCAATCAACCATGACAACATACAAACTCAATTGAAACCGAATCGATGAACATTTAAGGAATACAGCAAATCTTAACTACGTACCTCAAGTGGGGCGTTACAATTCTCCCCCCTTTAAAAGAATTTCATCCCCGAAATTCACACGAATAACTCCGGGTACCGATTCTGCATGTCTTGTTCCACCTCCCATGTGGCCTCTTCTACCTTGTGATTTCTCCAAAGGACCTTTACTAGTGGAATACTCTTGTTTCGGAGCTCTTTAATCTTCCTATCTAAAATTTGTACTGGACGCTCCTTATACACAAGATTCTCTGCTAAATCAACATCTTCTATACTCAAGATATGGGAGGGATCACTTACATACTTCCACAGCATCGAGACATGGAATACGTCATGTACCTTGTCCATACTAGGTGGTAGTGCTAATCTGTAGGCAACCTTCCCAACTCGTTGCAATACCTCAAATGGACCAATATATCTCAGTGCTAACTTTCCTTTGCTCCCGAAGCGCATTACTCATTTATAGGGGGAAACTCTCAAAAATACCTTGTCACCCACTTGGAATTCAACCTCTTTTCTCTTTAAATTGACATAACTTTTCTATCGATCTTGGGCTTGCTTCATTCTGTTTCTGATTAACTTGACATTCTCTATCATTTTTTGAGTCACCTCTGGCCCAAGAGCAGTACTTAACTCGTCCCTTTCACTGATTTCATCCCAATGTAGTGGAGACCTACAACGTCTACCGTACAAAGCCTCGTAAGGCACCATTTTAATTGTAGACTAGTAACTGTTGTTATAGGCAAACTCCACTAAGGGTAACATTTCATGCTAGGATACTTTATAATCCATACAGCAAGCTCTCAACATATCCTCAATTACCTGATTTGTTCTCTCTGTTTGGCCATCCATCTGAGGATGATAGACAGTACTGTATGCCAAATGGGTACCCAAATTTCTCTGTAAACTAGTCCAGAAAGCTGAGACAAATCTAGAATCTCTGTCTGACACTATAATCTTGGGCACACCATGTAACCTGACTATCTCTTTAATGTATATCTGAGCCAACTGATCCATGGTGGTACTCTCCTTTACTGGAAGGAAATGGGCGGACTTAGTTAATCTATCCACAATCACCCATATATTAGTATATCCTCTCTATACTCTAGGGAGACCTGTGATAAAATCCATCGAAATGCTCTCCCATTTCTATTCTGGAATACTAAGTGGCTGAAGCAACCCTGACGGCCTTTGGTGTTACGCTTTCACCTGTTGGCAAGTTAGATATTTACTACAAACTCTACAATGTCTCTCTTCATACCTGGCCACCAGAAGTCTTTCTTTACATCTTGATACATCTTGGTCGCTCTAGAATGGGCAGTGTATGGTGTGTCATGAGCCTTCATAAGAATTCTCTTTCTCAACTCACCGTCCTGAGGAATACACAACCGATTCCTAAAATATAGGACACCATCTATCAAGTGAAATTATGTTACCTTGCCCTCATGGACTTGTTGGACTATTTTCTGACACCACTCATCGGCCATTTGCTTTTCTTTGACTTCTTCTAGTAAGGTAGACTGAACCTCTAACCTGGCAATCTTTCCCGGAATCACTTCAATCTGTTCTCTACACAACTCTTCCACTAGTTCTTTCTGCTTAGTGAGCCAGGACAAATTGGCTTTTCTACTCAAGGCATCGACTACTACATTGGGTTTTCCCGGTTGATACTTGATCTCACAATCATAGTCCTTAACCAGCTCTAACCACCTTTTCTGTCTCATATTCAGCTCCTTTTGAGTGAAGAAGTACTTTAAACTCTTATGATCAGTGTAGATGTTACTCTTTGCACCATAAAGGTAATGCCTCCAAATCTTTAAGGAAAAAACCACGGCCGCCAATTCTAAGTCATGCGTAAGGTATCTCATTTCATATTCTTTCAATTGCCGAGAGGCATAAGCTATTACCCTACCTAACTGCATTAACACCGCGCCAAGTCCTTGCAATGAGGCATCTGTATAAATATCATAATCGACACCCTCCTATGGTAACACTAACACTGGAGCAGTTGTTAACCTCTTCTTCAACTCTTGGAAACATTCCTCACAAGCTTCTGACCATCCAAAAGGAGTCTTCTGTTTGGTAAGAGCTGCTAATGGTTTAGCCAACTTGGCGAACCCTTCAACAAATCGTCTATAGTAACCTGCCAGGCCTAAGAAACTTTTAACCTCTTTTACTATCTTTGACCTTTGCCACTCAAGGATTGCCTTTATCTTACTCGGATCTACTGAAATCCCTTCCTTCGATATAGTATGGCCCAGAAATATTACTTGGTCTAGCCAAAACTCACACTTAGAAAATTTAGCATACAATTGCTTTTCTCTCAACCGTTACAGCACTATTCTCAAATGTTCCTCATGCTCTTCTCTCGATTTGGAATAAACCAGAATATCATCAATGAACACCACTATAAACTGATCCAAACAGTCATGGAATACCTGGTTCATCAAATCCATAAAAACTGCTAGGGCATTTGTCAAGCCAAACGGCATCACTACAAACTCATAGTGCCCATACCTTGTACGGAAAGCAGTCTTAGCTATATCCTACTCGGCCACTCTTACTTGATGGTACCCTGACCTCAAATCAATCTTGGAGAATATTGTTGCTCCCTTCAACTGGTCAAACAAATCATCTATTCAAGGTAGCAAGTACTTATTCTTCACTGTCACCTTATTCAACTCTCTGTAATCAATACACATCTGTAGTGACCCATCCTTCTTCTTTACAAACAGAATTGGGGCTCCCCAGGGAGAATGACTTGGTCAGATAAAACCTTTATCTAAAAGCTCTTGGAGTTGCTTCTTTAATTCTTGAAGCTCTGTTGGGGCCATTTGGTAAGGGGCTTTAGATATGGGTGCTGTTCTTGGTGCTAGTTCAATATTAAACTCAACCTCTCTTTCTGGTGGCAAACCTGGTAAGTCTTCTGGAAACACATCTAAAAATTCTCAAACTACCGACACCTTCTGAATTTCTATCTGTGGAACATCACCACTCTGTATTACATGAGCAATATATCCAGAACACCCCTTTCTCAACATCATTATAGCCTTTACACTACTAATCAACATGCTCAACTGATGGCCCTCTCCAAAACTAAACTTATCTCCACTATCGAGATTAAATCTCGCTTTCTTCTTCCGACAATCAATTTCTACTCTATCCCTCCCTAAGAAATCCATGCCCATACCACATCAAAGTCGGGCATATTAAAAACTATTAAGTCAACTGCTAACTCCTGACCCTGGATCACTACGGACTCTCCTAATAACATCTCCTGAGTCAACACACTTACCCCATTAGGTAACTCTATCTTAATGGGTTGGCTCACTCTAGTAGGTTTCAAATTTAATCTCTCTATCATTCCATGAGATATAAAAGAATGGGTAGCTCCAGAATCAATTAAAGCATATAAAGGAACAACATGAAATAACAACTGACCGGTTACGACTGATGGACTAGCCTCGGCCTCACCCTGTGCCACTGGCATTTGTACCTTTAGAAGTTTGAGCTGCAGGTGGAAGAAGAGCTTTACAATCCCTCATCAAATGCCCTGGCTGTCGGCACCTGTAACACACATTTCTGTCCCTCAAACACTCCCCTGAATGGTTCCTCCCGCATTTAACACAACGGGGAAATCCTTCTGTCCTGGGCCGTTTGTTCTACCAATCTCTTCTATTCTTCCTTGGTTGGAATTTCTTTTTGACCCTTATTTCTTTGTTCCTTGTGGCATGTACTCTCTCCTTCTGTGGGGTGATGGATGGCTCGCTAGATACCGTTAAAGCCAACCCTTCTGCAATGTATTTGTTTACATAGATCTTTGCCCTTAAAGCCCGTGCTAGAGCTTCACTGTAGGTATGAGGGGGCTCAGCTCCTGTCATTACATCTCGAGCAATATCTTATCTCAACCCTTGCACAAACTTATCTCTCCTTAACTCCGGTGTATACACTATTCCGAGTGCAAAGCGAGCAAGGGAGTTGAACCTTACTAAATATTCTTTCACAGTGCTAGTCCCCTGATTCAGATTAATACACTCTTGGACTTTCTCATGTATTCGATCTTCTGTTCGGTACTCGGCCTCAAACAATCTTTTTAATTCCTCCTAGGTCATCAAGGCCATATCATGAGTCTCCTCCATTAATTCCCACCAAATTCGGGCATCTCCCTTAAATAAGAAATTGGCATATCTGATCCTCTCTCTATCATTCAAGGGAAACAGTGCCGCCGTCCGCTCTATGGACTTAAACCACTCCTCTGCTTCTAGCCGGTCCCTAGTACCCCTAAACGCTGGCAGCTGGTGCTGGTTTGCAAGCCCCTGAACCGGATCAACCCGAGTCTGTACTGTTTGAGGTACCGGCCCTTCTCGCTCATGTCTTGTGGGCAGTACTCTACTAGGGGTCTCAGTTCTCTCCTGAACAACTCTCCCCTGACTCTCCACTAATACCTACTGTACAATGGTTTGAATCCTTGTCTCATCAAGGGTAGGGGGAATTGGTTCTGGTTAGAGGATTCTCCCTTGTTCATCACACTCTTATCCTTCTTCCTATTACTACGCCTCATCTACAAAACAACCACACTCAATCAATTCAACAAACACTTAACGTAAGGAAAGAATTAACTTACACAGTCCGCTCTCGGACATCGTAGTGATGAGAATGGTACACTGTCAAATCCTAAAATCTCAGCTCTGATACCAAAAATGTAATAGCTGCTTCCTACTCAAATACTCATAAAATATACATAATAAAATACATATAAAATAGTATAAAGAGTTGGGCCCAAAATTTTATTTTATTAAACATATACATTCTTTATACAAAATTTGTATCATGTACAAAAGTTATCAAAAACATGGTGGACAGTGTAACCATTTCTCCTTGTGTGCCGACGTCCATCCGACCGTGTCCTCACCTAAATCCTGCAAAAACATAGGAAACAATGGGGTGAGCACAAAAACAATGCTCAGTAAGTAAATCCTCTACTCATCTATCCCCGTAACTCTCTCTAATTATTTCCTTACAATGCTCATTTACTCTTTCTCTTATACTTCTCTCTATTTTCTCTTTCTGTTTCTCTCTCTCTGTTTCTCTTTCTTAGAACTCTTTTCTACTAACTCTCTTTAGTAAGTCACAACCCCATCTTACCGGAGGCACGGCCGGGACTTGCTCCTGCTCTCTGTGACTTCTACTCGTTCTAGCCGATCGGACTCGGTTATGCATGGATTCAAAACCCTTTGCCATGTGAGTGTATGAACTCTATCTCGGGTACTCCCGAGTATAGCCCTTATCCGCATGTACTCTCATGGGCTACACCACTTTTCTCTCTCATACTCAAGCTGCTCTCTCTCTCTTTGTGGTGTACATACGGGAATACTCTACCCATTACTCACGAGGTCGATCCCCATCGCATAACCTACTCTATTCTCTTTTTCTCTCTTTTCTCTTAATGAAGCTCACACTCGAAGTTCTCTACTCACTACAACAAAAATGGCTTATGGTAACATGCAAAAAGTGTTACCGTAGGTGATTCGTAGCATTTATAAGGATGCTATGACTGCCCATGTTACTAAAAAGCAAACATTGGTAACATTTTTTGCATGTTACTAATCATTTCAGTAACTATCATAAAATGCTGTTGTTAAGTATATTGTAACACTTATTCGTAGTTACGAATGATTTTTGGTAACACTGCATAAATGCTATAAATAAGTTTTCTGTAACATTCTTAACGTGTTACAGTTTAGTTTTCTGTAACATTCTCAAAATGCTATAAATAAGTTTTTTGTAACATTCTTAACCTGTTACAATTTAGTTTTCTGTAACATTCTCAAAATGCTATAAATAAGTTTTTTGTAACTTTCTTAACATGTTAAACTTTAATTTTCTGTAACATTCTCAAAATGCTATAAATAAGTTTTCTGTAACTTTCTTAACATGTTACAATTTAGTTTTTTGTAACATCTCAAATTACTATAAATAAGTTTTTTGTAACATTCTTAACCGGTTACAATTTAGTTCTATGTAACATTGTTAAAATGATACATAAAAGTTTTTAATAACATGTTAAAAGTGCTACCAAAGTATCATTCATTGCATTTAGTAAATATTACAAAATTATTTTCCATAATATTTTGAAAGTGTTATCAATGTGTCTGTTATAACATATATAAAATTGTTATAGTTGTAATTTAAATAATACAAATTATAAACAATGATACACTAATTTTCCAAAGAACATTTCATTGATAGTGAACCTTCATATACAAAAAATTTGCATATATGCCTAATAAATAGGCACCCAACATCCTTTACATCCATAAAATCTAATATGCTTCATATATCATATCATATTTTGTAACATATAAACCTTCATATACAAAAAGTTTTACATATGCCTAACAAATATGCACCTATCATTTTTACATTATAATACCTAGATGATTGGAAAATTAACTATGAGTAATAGTTAATACCTTCCAATCATTCAAAAAATTCTAACAACGAAAACAATCATGCAAACCATCTTCCATTCCAAATTGTGCTTTACCAAAAAAGTACTCTTGCATTTTCACAACCTACAAAACCATTAATACAAAAAAAAATCTTCAAATCCCATGTATATTCTCAAAGATAACAACACATATATATTGTAAATTCAAGAAAAGATCAAGACAAAAGCACCCGAAATATTTAATGCAAAACAAAGAGGAAAAGAACATGCTTAAATCTCCTACTTCACAAGCATACTATGATAACAAAACATACTATGATAATAGTTCCAGCAGAAAAACCTAAAGCCTTTTAATGAAATATTGTCAACATAGGCACAAAAAAAGGGTCATGAGAAATACATATTTTACTGTATTAAACAAGAAAGAAACCTAAAGCCTCATTAATGATATATTATCATCATTGGCACAAACAATGGTACAAATTACAAAGTTAATCACGTTTCTCCACCAGCAAAGTCTCATTTATCAAACCCCAGATTTAGAGGCTCATCAAATTTTAGTTATAAAGAATAAGTTATTACAAAATCAGTCCTAGCCAATGAAAGAGTATAAAGGAAAAAACTTTTCCATCTTTAGAAACTGTGGTTACTTCACTACATACTACAAGATGACCAAAGTTAGAACCATACAAGGAAACATAAGGATTATTGTGGCAAGAGAATTGCAGACTGTAGTATGCAAAATTGCATACTGCAGTTGGCAGTATGCAATTTTGCATACTACAGTTTGCAAACTACAGCATGTTGCATTCTGCAGTTTGCAAACTGCAGTCTGCAAAACTGTAGACTACATTTTGCAAACTGTAGTATGCAAAATTGCAGACTGTAGTTTGTAAACTACAGTATGCAAAATTGTATTCCACCTCTAATCTCATTGCAACAATTATAACATGATTATTTGCTCATCCGTTACTAATCATATAAAACAGAGTTTTATGAATCATCTTTATGATTAAGTTTTTGAAATGACAGTCACCTAATCAATATTATTCCACCTCTAATCTTGCTTTTCAATTTTTTAATCAACAACTAAACTGGTATCGAACCCTATATGATTATGTTGAATGAGAGAAAATGCCAAACCCACAAGAAAAGAAATGCATAATGTACATCTATTCACCATAAACTGGTCTTGCCTTAACGAGAGAACTGATGATTTCTTTGCCAAAGTAACCGAACACCAAACGTAGATTCTTAAGTTAGGCTAACCCAACCTTAACTGGAAAACCCCAAAAAGCAGAGAGGGGGGTCCCGAATGCTAAAAAGAATACTATTTTGCATACTGCAGTATGCAAACTTGTATTCCACCTCTAATCTCATTGCGACAATTATAACATGATTATTTGCTCATCCGTTACTAATAATATGAAACAAAGTTTTATGAATCATCTTTATGATTAAGTTATTGAAATGACAGTCACCTAATCAATATTATTCCACCTCTAATCTTGCTTTTCAATTTTTTAATCAACAACTAAACTGGTATCGAACCCTATATGATTATGTTGAATGAGAGAAAATGCCAAACCCACAAGAAAAGAAATGCATAATGTTTTTGTGGACTTGGGGATTTGTGTTTTTGAGACTATACCGGAAAGGAATATTGTTAATTACAATACAGTAATTAGGGGCCTTCAAAATGTTTGAGGAGATAATAGCTGAAGGATTAAAACCTGATGAATCTATTTTTCTGCTCTCCTTTGTGCTTGCTGCCATTGTGGCCTTGTTAATAATGGCTTGCAAAGTTTTGAATCAGGCACAAGACAATAAGCATATCACAAAGTTCAGGCATATTTTGTGACATGTGTGAAAGAAGTATCTATTCAGATTTTGCTATAGATGGCATGAGATCAATTGATGTCTAAGATAGCAAGAGAAAAAGAGAGCTTATACCTCTTTTTTGAATTCTACAAGTGATTCACCAGAAATATCTTGGTCTAGGAACCTCTTCACCGCAACTTCCTATGAAATCAAAGAGCAGCAACAAGTTCAAAAAAATGTACCTTCCAAGAACAAGGATTATCATACATCAATTTGGAGGAAAAAACTTAGCATAGGTTTAAACATGTAATTTCTACCACACAAACCATCTCACGAGTCACGACATGTACCAAAAAAACAATTGATCCAAAACTATGCATTGTCTTATTAAGACACTGCTAATCATTTCTTGAGCCACAAAATACTTATACCTATTCCAAGGACAAGAACATTGTGCAGTAGTATTTCCAGGGATGAATTTTCCAGAACCATAGTTTAAAAAACTAACACAAAAAAAGTAGGCCCTAATTTTAGAACTTGGTGAACATTTAAGAAAAATAGGGTGATTTTTGGTAATGAAATATATAATAATGATAATATACTATAAAAATTTGGAAAATCAAGTACATAAGGTTTATTTGTCAGTTAGACAATCCTTCATATCTTAGAATAATTTATATAAATTTTGATCCAATTTATTGTATATTGTTTATCTTGAGATATTCCACTCATCATCAACCTTTATATCCAATAAATGCAGTCTACAATTTTGTAAGCTGGAGTTTCCAAAACAAACTGTAGCTTACAAAACTGCAAACTGCATTTTTGCTCTGCATTTTTGAGTAAGAGCAAATTGCATTTTGGAAAGTTAAGTGCTTTTGGGAAAGCAAGCTTTTTGCTCTGTGCTTTTGGGAAATCCTACATGTTTAACACAAAATCTAAGATTTCTAAGCTTGCAAAACTGCAGACTACAAAGTTAATGATTATATCCTGGTGGGTCATTCATCACTTTGCAAATTACTTTTAATGTAATCTGGTCAATTTATCTTTGTTATTGTTGTTTCATATGCTGTAACTGCTCACTTTCTTTTCTTTTGATGGTATGTGTTACATTTATAAGGATACTTAGATCAACTTCCCAAAGGACATAGAGTGCCTTTTAAAATCTGGATGATTCCTTAGCCTTGTGCTTTATGCCTATACCTCAAATTAATGTGGAAAAAGAGAAAGAACAGATAACTAATATTGTATAGTGTTAGTATATTATTAGACTTCAAGCGACTTGGGCTTTTTACAATTTATTCACTGGCTCAATGAACTAAATTCCTATGGAGATAGTATTTGTATGATGTTGCTGATCTTTTCTGGTAAGGAAGGCTGTTAGATTGACAATTATGAACTTGCAAATGAGTCTACAGTTTTGCAAGCTTAGAAATCTAAGATTTTGTGTTAAACATGTTGGATTTCCCAAAAGCACAGAGCAAAAAGCTTGCTTTCCCAAAAGCACTTAACTTTCCAAAACAGAAAGTAGAAAAGAGCACCACAATGGTTCATAGCACTAAGTTTAGTTCAATGTTAAGTAAAACAACTTTTAGCACCCAAAAAGAATAAATCAATCTTACTAAGCACCATAATGATTCATTCAAACAGTTCAATCATTATAGAAATCAAATCATTGAATTGCATGAACCGTAGCTTAGCAAAAATTCAGAGCAAAAACGCAGAGAAAAAATGCAAGAAAATGATTCACTTGAACCGTAGCTTCACTTATTGGCCTCTTAAAGGATGAGAGCTTCCATTTAAGGTTCAATAGGCTATGGGTATTGGAGATTTTAAGCTAAAATTTTGATGAAACCAATGATTTTCACTAGATTTTTACGGAATGAAGATGATTAAGTGTAGGGTATTTTGTTTGAATGAGTAGGTTGGATGAGTTGAAAATGCTTTAAGTGTAGGGTGTTTGGCGGGTAGAGAAACTTTTTTCCCGGTTAAAGTTTGGGAAAATAAAATTTGTTATTATATTTTGATTTAGTAACACTTTTAAGTGTTATAATATTTTAATTTAATGAAATCAATGGGTGCGTTTGGTTTAATATTTCTACCCATATTCCCAATCCTATTCCCCAAATATTTTTTGGCACATTATTCCAGAAATATTAGTGTATTTTTTTAATTACTTTTAGACCTCTTAAGTTTATTAATTTCACTAAATACACCTAGAAAAAAAGTTTAAAAATTAGCAAAAACACCCCTACCCACCCATACTTGCCAGATTCCAGCAACCACCATCGGTGGTAGCCGGAATCTGTCACAACGGCTTACACCAAGCCCAAAACTTGCCGTTATTCACCAATCTGGCCTTTTCCGGCCAGATCCACAGTGGATCTGGTCAGAAAAGGCCAGATTTGGCCGTTAGTGACGGCCACAGAAATGGTCGTCATTGATGGTCAACGACGGCCATATCTTTGGCCGTCGCTAACGGCCAAAGATAGACCTTTGCGGCCATTGACAGCCACATTTGGCCGTAGATCTGGCCTTTTCAGGCCAGATCGACGCGTTACGACACAAATATGACCGATCTATGTCGTAACGCAATTTTTTGGCCAGATTTCGACGGTGGTGGCTGGAATCTGGCACTGCGGGTGGTGGGGGTGTTTTTGTCATTTTACATATTGGGGTGTTTAATTAAATTAGAATACCTTGGGGTTTTTTTATAAATTTTTAAATTTTATCTCGTAATACTCCCCTATCCAACAACCCAAAACTATTCCCAAAATCTTATCCAAAATAATGAACCAAATGCACCTAATATTATTTAAATACATGCAAATTGCCTATGGGCCGAGATGCGCTGCACCCTGCACCCCTACCCATTGACCGGGCAACGAGACTCCCGAATGCGTATGTGTGACCCCTTATTGTTGAAGTGATGGACAACTCCAACACTTGGGAGACGAAACGACACCAAAAAGTGACGAAATCACACTGAGAATTAAGGTGAAGAGTCAAGATAGTGAAATGGCTTTTTCAAGTAAGATTTCGAGTCAACCAAGCTTACGGAAGGTGGATCTGACTTTAGGACCGGAGTATGGACTAGCCCCTAGGATGTCTAGAAGTTGCCAAAAAACTAAGAAATTAAAGTCATTGAGAAGATGAATGGTCACAGATGGAGGAAGCTTAATGGTCGTTGGAATCCAGGAAGGTCTTGTGTGATGATGGCCAGCCATTGGAGAAGGAAAATCCTCGTCAAAGGTGGAAGTTGGACGGTCTCTAAAAATGGATGAAGATGGGTGGACGTTTTTGGCTTTGCATTTAACCTTCCATCTTCCTTTTATACTATTTGTAAAAACATCTGTTTGGTCCCTACATGAATGAGATGTAACAAAGTAAAGCCCAAATAGTAAATTTGACCCCTAAACAATAAAAATGAGACAAAATCAACCTCATTTCATATTAGCGGGAATAATATTTTGTTTTCCGGTAGATAATTGGGTTTATGGTAACACTTATAAAATGTTACTGTATTTTGATTATATGGTAACATTATAAAAAAGTTACTATATTATTAGGTTTATTGTAACACTTTAAAAATGCTACTGTAGATATATTTTTCATAACATTTAAGAAGAAAAATTACCATTGATATAAAATGTGTTACAAAAGTTAAAGTGTTACATATAAAAATTGTTATCGTAACATTTTAACATCAAGTGTTACTATAGATAGTCTACGGTAACACTTTAAGGAAAAGTGCTACTATCCAGTGTTACCGTAGGCCATTTTTGTTGTAGTGTTTTAATTTTATTATTTTATTTTGTCAACTTTTTATTTTTATTATTTTTTTCTTTTAATTCTAGTATTTTATATTATAAATAAACTTTAATTTTTGAACCACAACCCTAGTTCAATTACACATTATTATTATTATTAATAATATTTTTTTGGGTAATCATACACTATTTTGAAGGAATTAATTAATTGACATCTCAATCCTTAAAAAAACCATACCAATAGATAGAATTTACGCCCTGTCGAATTTTACCAAAATACATTAAATATAAAAAATTTTAAATTGCCCACTTATCTAAAATGATTGGATACACCATTGACACTGATGGACAAGATAGGAGATTTTCTTGTCGATGACTTTACTAAGTACTACAGTAACATGAACTTGTGGACATTCTTAAAATCTGACAATTTGAGGTTTTGCATGTGCATGTATCACCCATTTCCTCCTATAAATACCATGCTAGAACTTCACAAATCCATCTCTCGCAATCAATTATCTAGCTTTAAACTTTCAAAACCCTAAACTAAACTTTTCAAGGTCTTGTCAATGGCTTTCAAGGCAGTTGTGCTGCTTCAACCGCTTTCCTTCTCTTCAATACTCAGTTGATTTCCCTTATCCCTTCCTCATCAGCCACCGAAACATTCCTTGTGTTAGTAATCGCTTTGGTTTCTACATGTGTTAATTTTGGTTTGTTTAAACCAAGCCCTACTTGTTGCAGTCTCCTTAGCGGTTTGGCTGAAGTGGACATTAGTGTATGCCTTTGTAATCTCCTTGGTATCGGGATTTTGAACATTGACATCACTGTGATATTGAGCTTATGCACCGCCAGTTGCTCGGATGTTAATGTTCCCCCTAACTACACATGCTATTGAAATCTACTCCATTTAGCATTGATCTTCACCTTTACGCATACCTTAATAAGGGTTTCGCTACCTCGTTGATCTAGTAATGTTATTAGATCAATAACATTTACTCGATACATGATCAATGGTATTTGATTATGTATCTAAAAGGGTTTTATTCGGTCTGATAATATTATATATATATATAAAATTAATAATGTCCCATATAAATAAATGCACATTAGTAATTAATTGTATGATGGAGGGAAGGTTGTTAAAGAACTTTCTTTCTTTTCATATGTATGTAATAGTAAATGGAGATCGATGAATATTTTGAATTTCCTTTCTTATATTAGGATATGATTATTTTTTTGTCCATGCCTTCAATCATATGTTTTTCTTTTATTTATTGTTTTGTGTGTGGAAACAATGGACGAGTCATAATTCGTTTAGATTACTTTTTGTTGTTTTGGATCTAAATTTTACACCTAGCTTTGGTACAACAATGTTAGCATTTTTTGCCCCCAATATATGAGTTCTGAACGGTTAATTAAACACTTAAATTTATTAAAAAAAAAAAAAAAACCAATAAGCAATGAGTTACATGAATAGAGGCCATCAAGTCATATAACTCTCCAATTACAAGTAAAGACTATTAATTAATCATGGGGGGTTTCCCCCAAAAAAAAGAAAATACTTTGTTCGTGAGAAGATTTGAAAAGATGAAGAAAAATGAAAAACTAGAAAAGAGGAAATAGTCTGGAAATAGTCTTGTTGGTTCTTAGCGAAGAATACAAAGAGAAAGATGAAAGAGAGTTCAAAGGAATGATAAAAAAGTTCTCTGTTTTTTCATTGAAAAAAATCAACATATTAACAGTTAAATCCACTCTCTGCTAATGCAACAACTATAGCAGATATTTTCAGCTTTTAATTCAAACTTACCAATAATATTACAAACACATTACACATAATAATTTTGACTTAAATACCCTTAAGTCATTTAACAACAATTCATTACAAAAAAACTACCATGCACGTTGAACCACTGCTGTAGGATATCTTCAGTAGCTTTCTAAACACAAACCTGCTGAACTGCACAATTGATGCATTTCCAGCAAGGTATAACAATCAACACTCCTCCTTGATACCTTTGCTAGAAAACCCAAGCTTCAGTCTAAGTTCCTCAAACTTGGCTTTAGGCAAACCTTTAGTCATTATGTCTGCAATTTGGTCCTCACCCGGCAGTGAATCAAGGTTACTTTTCCATATTTTTTAGCCTCCCTTGTAGCATGAAATTTTATCTTAATGTGCTTGGTCCTGCTGTGTAGAACAAGATTTTGGCCATTGCAATTGTGATTGGTTGTCACACAATATTGGAGTTGGCCTTCTTGAACCTGCTTCAAATCAGACAACACACTTTCCTAAACCAGGCAGCTTTGTCACAGCTGCTGCGGCAGAAATATATTTGCCTCTACTATGGACTGAGCCACAGTATCTTGTTTCTTGACTACTAGCCAATGGTACTTGCATTATATTAAATAATAACCTAAGGTATTTTCATGTCATCAAGTGATCCTCCCCAATCACTGTCAGTGTACCCTGCAACACAAGTTTTTGCCCTCCTAAACTAAATACCAAGGCTAGAAGTTCCTTTCAATATCTTAACACCCTCTTGGCTGCCTATAATGTAATCACTTGGACAACTCATGAGTATAGAGAGATAGCTAGCTGCAAACATGAGGTCTAATCGTGTGGCTGTTAAATACAGCAAGCATCCCACTAGACTTCAAACAATCCTCATCCACTATTTTCTCACCATCATTCTTACTCAACTTCAGGTTGGGAACTAAGGGTGTATCTACAGTTTTGAATTCTCCATTCCAAATTTTATAAGTACTCAATTGCATACCTTTATTGATGCACAAAGATCCAATTTTAGATTAGACAATTTGCCACAAGGAAGTATGTCATCTCCCCCAAATCTGTCATCTAAATTCAGATTGCATGGACTGTTTAAACTTATTCAACTGGTCTGGATTGCTCCCTGTAATCGCAGATCATCCGCATACAATGACAATACAATCAGTTCAGTCTCAGCCAACTTGACATAGAGGGTATGTTCATGGGACTTCTTGCATATCCAGACTATTTAGGCAATCGTTTGTGCGGTTGTACCAGGCCCTAGGTGCTGCTTTAGGCCATACAATGCTTCTCTAGCAAATACACTTACTTTTTTCACCCTAACTTGATAACCTTCAGGTTGATCTACAAAATCTCTCACTCACGTAGCCATTTAGGAAAGTAAATTTGACATCAAGTTGGAAAATTTTCCAACCAAATTGGGCTGCATGGCAAGGATCAATCTTATATTGTTGTCTAGCCCTGGAGCAAAGTGTATATAATCCACCCCTTGCTGCTGTGCAAATCCTTTTCCACAAGCATTGCCTTGTGTTTGTGGATTGTACATCATGATTAAGCTTCAACTTGTAAATCCACTTCACTTGAATTATTCTTCTATTTCAGGTCTTTCAATCATCCTCCAAGTGTTGTTTTTCTCAATCATAGAATCTTTTCCTGCATTGCATTCCTCCAAGCATTTGATTCAACGCTCAGCATAGGTTCTTGGTCTAGCACAAACACATTAGATCTTGCATAAACATAGCCCTAGTTGGTCCCACGAATGATGGTTCCTCATCTTCTAGTTTTGGCTTCCTCAAATGCATTTTCAGTTGGCTAGTGCACTTTACAGTAGCATTATCTTCTTACTTCCTAATTCCACACTACATTTTCATCAAATCTTAATCCCTTGTTATCACAAATTTCTTTATTTCAGGGATGTACACTCTATATCCTTTTGATTGACTACTGTAGCCAATGAAAATACCAACTTCAGCCTTATCCTAGCTTGGTTCTCTTCACTGCTGGAACCAAGCTAACACACACTTTAAAATAACCTACTGTTGGTTTAATTCCTATCCAGCCTCAGCTGGAGTTTGCCCCTGACTGTGTTAGTTGGCAGTCTATTCAGGAGATAAACTCCTGTATTGACGCCTCGGCTAGAACCTCTTAGGAAGTTGTTCTCTGCCATCATACACCTAGCCATCTCCATGAGGTCCTGTTTCTTCTCTCACTGACCCCATTTTCTGTGGGGTGTATGATGTAGTAAGCTGATGTTCTAATTCCAGCTTCTAGGCAAATTGAACTGAATTCCTTGAAGTATATTCAGTTCCATTATCACTTCTAATGGTGATTTTAGTTCTAGCCTTATTCTCCACTAGTAGTTTAAACTTTTGAACACTGTAGGAACCTCACTGTTGCTTCAAAAAATACATCCATGTCATCCGTGTTAATCATCTATGAAGGTATAAATACCTACTCCACTCAATGATTCTGTATGCATAGGGCCACAAACATCTGAATGAATCAATTAGAGTTTTATATTGCTCTCCAGGTCTGATCCGAGGGAAATGAAGGTCTGCTCAGTTTGCAATTTGACATGCACTGTAGAGAGTACTCTTCTCTTCAATCTGGCAAGTCTTGGACCATGTCTTCATCTTTAACTCCTTGAGGCCATTATAGTGAAAATGACCAAGTCTTTTGTGCCAAGTTCGATCTTTCTAGCTAGTTGATAGAGCAAATATTGGTGTTTTCCACTCAACCGGGAAGCAAACATTCTCACACATCAATTCAGCCTCTTTAGGATCTAATAAGTGCATGCTTGGTTTTGAAAATGTAAGGAATAGGCATTCTTTAACATTTGTCCAACATTAATATTTTGATTAATCCTAGCCACATATAATACATGAGAATAATCTTTATACCTGACCAGGTTGGACAGCAACATCCCCATGCCTTTGACCTCCATGAACTCACTATTTCCTATCTTAACTCTGGAACAATATGAGTTGTCTAGGTTAATGAAATTTTGCAGGTTGCAGCCATATGTGTGGTACAGCCATTATCAATTAACCAAGCTTCATCGCTGGTTTGTGCCGTGTAACAAGTGGCCACAAAAAGTTACTCAGCCTCCTAACATTGCTGTTGATCTTCTCCAACCTTTGCTGTGTGGTTGGCTGACTTCCTTTGTTCTTACAAACCCTTAATATGCAAATTGCTTGCAGCTTCGCATTGTATGCTGGTTGAACCAACATCTCCTCTCCGGATGTCCTTTCCTTTATAGTGAGTGCAGGCTGGAAATTCTTTCACTCCACCAGGCTTTTCCCATGGTTATATCTTGTCTTTCCCCTTCTATCTCCAACATACTTCTAGTTTGTACTGTGCAGGTTTTTCCTTATAGTTTGCAACAATGCACCCTCACTAGTGTCTTTGCCTCAAGAGCCTCTTTGCTCTTGAGCTTGGAGAGCATGGACAAGCTCAGTCAATGTGATCTGAGTCATGTCGTTAGAGTCCTCTAGAGAAGAGATTTTGGACTCAAATCTCTCCAGCAGACTCACCAAAACCTTTTCCACCACCCTTTGATTGTCAACTCCACTCTATTAGCCTGATTTTGTTGAACACATATTAGTCGTTCAACATAATCTGTAACTTTTACTTCCTGCATCTTTGCAACTCAAATTCTCTCTTAGATTAAGCACCTACGTTCCTTGTTGTGGTGCTGCCCATATATTCCTCTCTCAGTTATCCCATGCTTCTTGGGGTTTTCGTATGCATGATCCTTGTAAATACAAGGTCAGTCACAGCTGCATGAATGTGAGAGAGAGCCCTCGGTGCTTTGGTATTTCTTCCTCATGCAACCTATTTGATCAACGTGGGATTCTGTCCTGAGGAGGTGGCTGCCTGTTTTCTTCCATGTATGCCACAGTCTTGTCCCTGGAGAAAGGCTTCATTTTGACAGCCCAAATGTGGTAGTGTTCCCCATTGAATACTGGCGGAGCCATCAAGGCAATTGAGTTGCCATGTCTCTGTTTTTATGTCTCGCGAGAAAAAAGAAGAACTAGCAGGTTGAAGTTTGCTGAATGGAGGGTATTCTGGAGTTGTAATCGATGGTTTAAAATGCTAGGTTTTTGGTTTTGTAAAAGGTTTCCTAATTGCGGTTCTTAGCTAGAGAATACAAAGAGAAAGATGAAAGAGGTTCAAAGGATGATACAAGTTTCTGTTTTTTCATTGAAAAAATTCAACATATATAACTGTAAAAACACTCTTTGCTATACAACAACTACAGCAGATATTTTCAGCTTTTAAATTCAACCAACCACTAATATTACAAACACATTACACATAATAATTCTGACTTAAATACCCTTAACATTTAACAGCAATTCATTACAAAAACACTGCCATGCACGTTGAACCATGCGTAGGATATCTTTAGTAGCTTTCCAAACAAACCTGCTGAACTGCACACTTGATGCATTTCAGCAAGGTATCACTGCATCAACAAGTCTTCTATTTCATTAACTAACAACGAACAGAGAACACACGCTTGGGGAATGTTCAAAAGCGTCGTATTTTTTACACAAATAATGAAAAATGTTTTAGGTCGTTAGATCTATTACTTTGGGTGGTTAATATTCAATGCAACATTCAAATTTAATGCACTTGGAAAATAGCATATTTAGATTCAATCTCAACATTCAAATGTTTAATCTAACAACTAAAAAAGGTGTCAAATTGGTACCTACCATAAGTGTTTGAGCATTCTACAGGAAAAATGGCTTTTGGCGCCTAGCAAAATTAGACTCAAATCATTTAATTTAGATGCTGATTGTCTTGATGTCTAAATTTAGTGGTCATCATTTAGTTGTGGAATTGCTATCCAGAAAGAATGGGCAACTAAATATTATGTTGACGCAGAAAGTTTTTTTAGCAACTAGCAATTTAGTTACTAATTATTGTTTGAAATACTTTGACTCAGACGCTGATGTGTGAGGTAATTTGGTAAAGTATCACAACTATTCATTAGTTGAAAAAAGTACCTTTTAGTGAGAAAAAAATTAGTGGTGAATTCCAAAAATTTAGAAGCTGAATGTGTAAGGGTAATTTGGTAAAAGTGTTTCGCAACTATTCTATTAGTTAAAGAATGTATCTTTTAGTGAGCAAAAAATAGTGGTAAATTCCAATATTTTAGACGTTGAATGTTGAACCTAAATTGGTAAATTACTTTTTGCTATCATGAAATAGTTGCAAAATGTGTATTTTTATGAGAAAAAATTAATGATAAAAACATTTCGTTTTCAATTAGTCATATGATTAACATTTACAGCATATTTCTGCTTTTGTAATTGACTTGGTTTACACATTCGATGTCAACAAAATAAGAGTGACACAATATAAAAATCTGGATCAATAACATAAAATATTTTCATTGCATACAAATTAATAGTCCATACATGGATGCATATAAAATCTAGAGTGTCTTTTGTTTTAGCATTTCATGGAATACAAATGAGGGACGATTTCGAGTTGTGATGATACCTCAACATTCTTATCCATAGTCCAATCTACAAGTTCTATAAACAATCATGGTCACTTTAGATGGCTCATTGACATCTTAATGTTGTTGGAATGATAATCCCTCTAATTTTAGGATATATGTTTGCATAAAAACTAAAGCGGTTTCCATCACATTCAATGACCTTTAGACCAATCAATGAGTCCTCAATCTTTCTACAACATCAAACCTGAAAATAACCATAAAATAGCATGTAAGGAAAAGGTAAAAGATGTTTAATTGAATATGTATGTTTTCATCATTGATTTTACACTGAGAGTTAAGGCTTTTATAGGAGAGATACAATCTAGGAATCTCCAAATTATGTCAATTACAATATACGACATAATTAGGAGATTACAGGATATCAAGAACACTATGAGTATCCTAAAATGACAAAGTTAAGAGATTACATAATATTAAGAAAATATTTAGGAAATCTCAACACTCACCTCAAGTTGGTGCGTAGATGTACACACTGCCCAACTTGTCTAAAAATTGTAAGAAAATACGTTTGGAGACAACCTGATAAGAATATCAGCCAATTGATCTTCGATCGAATCTTGGGCAATTCAATAATCTTTTCATCAAGTTTTCTTTGATGAAGAATTATCTACTTTAACATGTTTCGTACATCATGTTGAACTAGATTGTGAGCAATATCACATGTTGTTTTATGTCATAATATAACTGGATTGGTTGATTGGGTTGATAGCCCAAATCTTGTAGAAGAAATCTAACCACAAGCTTCACAAATCTCAAGTGCCATACCCCTAAATTCTACTTCAACGCTTGAGTGAGCCAAAACATTTTATTTCTTGTTTCTCCATGGACTAGATTACCACCTACAAAAGTGAATAAATAGAAGTAGATATTTGTCATCCATTGTATAGCCCAATCACATCAGTATTTGCATTCATAATCTGGTAATCCTTGTTTTTGGTAAATAGGATTTCCTTTCCAGGAGCATGTTTTAAATACCTTAAGTGTGGTAATTGGTTCATATGTTACTCCTGATTATGCATGAACTGACTGACTATACTCAATGCATAAGCAAGATCTGGCCTAGTGTGAGATAAGTACATCAATCTTCCCACAAGTCTCGGTATCTCCCTTGTCAACTAGTACTTGATCAGTCCTGACACATTCAAAATTCTTCGATTGGTGCATAGTTGGTTGAACTGTGACATACCATTTTCCTGCAACACATCCAAGACATACTTTCTTTGTGATAAAAAGATACCCTTTTGAGATCGAGACACTTCGATTTCAAGAAAAATTTCAAAGAACCTAGGTCCTTCATCTCGAATTCTTTGATAAGTACTTTGTGAGAGCCTTCCTTTCTTTGGATTTCCAATTCCAACAATTTCAACAACAAAACACAACAAAATATGCCACAAATTCAAGCTTAAATTCGGCCAAGTACATTACAAGAACAAGTCACACTTACTGCAATTTTGGGTCAAGACAAGTAGGAACACTTCAAGCACAAAGGAATTCTCCACCAACTTGATTGATTCACGACAAATCTCCTGCCAAGACTTGGATAAAGAATACACAACAAGAACACTAAGTTCTCTCAATGGTTAAACCAAATTTTGAATTATATGCTAAATATTAAAAAGGAGAAAGTTGCTTATATAGGCAATTATAAGGCTAAATAGGTAACCACAAATACATAACAAAGAAATCAAATAACAATATACACCAATAATTACAGCCATTCATTCAAAAAACAAGACCATACCATTTAATGCAAAAGGCAATGATTCCCTAATTCTAGGATCCAGTCTTTAACACACCCATTAGTTGAAAAAGCTCACTTTATTAGCTCAAAGCTTGATCAATGATCCTAATCAAGTCTACTAATAAGGGTGTAAGAGTTTGAGCCTGAAGATCTTGCAAATGGATCCAATAAGGGTTCATGCGGGCTTTCCCTTTTGGAATGAGACTTGGCCGAATGGGTTCACTTCAACACTTGGGCTTCTCTCTGGTGGGCTTGAGCTTAATGTGGGCTTGGAATTTGAATGGTTTGGGCCAAAAGCTGGGCCGAATTTCCTCCATTGCTCCACATTCCATAATCCAAGGTTTTAGGACTTGGAAGAAACTCTTTGATTCAACCGAATTAGCAGTGTTTTAGGACTTGTAATTCCTTGTCCACTATGTTTACAAGTGTTTTAAGACTTGTAAATGTATCCTCCTCCCCAGGTTGGAAGGATTTGCCCTCAAATCCAAATCGCCTCCAAGTATGGGCTTAGATCCCCCACATTGAAGGTGGCCGAGAATCCCCCATACTCAACTTTATAAGCATTATCATTTACCCTCTCAACAATCTCAAAAGGTCCATCAGCCTAGAGCTAATTTACTTTCTCTTACTTGGAAACTCTCCTTTCTGAAGTGAATCCAAACTAAATCCCCGGTTGGAAAGGTTTAGGCTTTCTATGCTTGTTGCCTTATTCTTGACCTTTTCATTTGATTTTTCTATTTGAGCTCTCACGGTTTCATGGAGTTTCTTCATTGCTTCAACTCTCATTAGCATTCACACTTGGCTCAAATCAAGGGGTAGGGAAGTGAGATCAAAAGGGATAAGTGGGTTTACTCCATACACACCTCACAAGAAGTGTGACCCACAGTAGAACTAGGACTCCTATTGTAGGTAAATTTAGTATATGCCAATTGCAAATCCCAATCCTTTAAATGCTTACTCACTAAACCCTTAGGACATTACCCAACACCTTATTCACCACTTTGGTTTGACCACCGGTTTGAGGGTGGTGTGAAGTGCTAAACATTAATTTTGTCCCTAATCTAGCCCATAAACTTCTCCAAAAATGACTCAAGAATTTTGTATCCCTATCCGAGACAATGGTCCTCGGAATGCATGAGTCTCACCACTTCTCTAAAGAACAATCGGCAATTTTGGAGGCATCATGTGTGGTATGGCATGATATGAATGGGCATTTTTTAGAACATATCAACCACTACCATGATGGAATCTTTTCCCCTTTTGGGTCTAGGCAATGCAACCACAAAATCCATGAAAAGGTTTCTTCATAGTCAATACCATGAATTTGTTTGAAACCTTTGGCAACCGTCGTGCCTCATAAGTATGCACCTTGCCATCCATGTAGTTTTTCTGAAGACCCATTTACACCGATTGGTTTTACCCCTTCATGTGGTTCCACATAGACCATACTTGGTTCTGGTACATAGAGTCCATCTCAGATTCATGGCTTCAAGGTAATTAATCCACACAACACTCATACTAATGAAAATCAAACAATATTACCAAAAACGACTCAAATGAGGGCGAAAGAGGAAACAATAACAACGTACCTCGAGCGGGGCGTTACAACTTCAGAATAATACTTGGGCTACGAACGTTTCTAGAATGGCCACCATATGTGCTCATAGGGTTCTCACTATCAAGATTTGAAACACTTGATACCCTTGTCATAGTTCTACCATTGTAAGGACATATATCAATACATACAATAATGATTTACGCGATATAGAATAAAATGCCTTTTATTGATCAATGAACATTATTACAAAGAGTCAATTCTAAAATAATTGATTGACTCTAGGGCACCTACTCTAACAATCTCCTACTTGCATTATAGCCAATCATTCATATATTTAATACCAAATGATCTCAAGTGTTGTTCATACTTCTACTGTAACAGAGGCTTTGTCAATGGATCTACGAGATTGTGTCAGTATGCACTTTACTGATCTGCACATCTTTCTTCTCAACTGTTTCTCTGATGAGATAGAATCATCTGAGTATGTGTCTGGACTTCTGATGAGACTGTGGTTCCCTAGCTTGAATGATTGCTCCATTGTTGTCACAATAGATGTCTATTGTATCAACAATCATAGGAACCACACCAAGTTCAGTGACGAACTTCTTAATCCAGACTGCCTCCTTGGCCATATCTAATAATGCAATTTACTCAGCCTCCATTATAGAGTTCACTGCGGTCCTTTGCTCGGAGCTCTTCCAGCTCATGCACTCCTATTGAGACAAAATACAAACCTTGATTGCGATCAATAATCATATTCCACCGTTTGGAAACTAGCATCACTGTATCCTTTTACAGTGAGCTCATCTTCCCCTCCATAAACCAACAACATATCCTTAGTCCTCTTCAGATACTTAAGAATGTTCTTGACAGCCACCCAGTGACACTCACCTAGATCTAATTGATATCTACTACAAGTGCTCAAAGCACATGAGACATCAATCAGAGTACATAGCATGGCATACATGATGGATCCAATTGCTGATGCATATGGAATCCTTTTTATCCTATCTCTCTCATCTTGTGTTCTAAGAAACATATCCCTAGAGAGGTAAACATCATGTGACATCAAAAGAAATCCTTTCTTGGATTCTTCCATACTGAATCTTTTCAGTACTTTGTCAATATATGCACTTTAACTTAGGCCAAGCAACCTACATGATCTATCATGATAGATCTTTATTCCAAGGATGTAGATTGCTTCCCCTAAGTCCTTCATGGAGAAGCACTTGCATAACCAAGTCTTTACCAACTGTAAGTTCAATATATCATTCCCAATCAGAAGTATGTCATCAACATACAACACTAGGAATGCCATTGCGCTCCCACTCACTTTTTTGTAAACACAAGGCTCATCTTCGTTTTTGATAAAAATGAATTCTTTTATAGCTTCATCGAAACGAATGTTCCAGCTCCTTGAAGCTTTCTTGAGCCCATAAATGGATATCTGCAACTTGCATACCCTATCAACTTACCCATCAAGAATAAAACCATCGGGTTGTGTCATATACACATCCTTTTCAAGGTTTTCGTTCAAGAAAGCTGTTTTGACATCCATTTGCCAAATCGCAAAGTCATGATATGCAGTAATCACAAGTATAATCTAGATAGATTGAATCATGGCAACTGGCGAAAAGGTTTCTTCATAGTCAATACCATGAATTTGTTTGAAACCTTTGGCAACCAGTCATGCCTCATAAGTATGCACCTTGCCATCCATGTCAGTCTTCTTCTTGAAGACCCATTTACACCCTATGGGTTTTACCCCTTCATGTGGTTCTGGTACATGGAGTCCATCTCAGATTTTATGGCTTCAAGCCATCTAATAGAATTTGGATCCGATATAGCGTCTTCGTAAGTTCTAGGTTCATCGTCTTATTAGACTAGTATGCCACCATGTTGAGTCATGAGATAACTGTATCTCTTGAGCTCAATGCATACTCTCCTAGATCTATGTAGCTCTTGTGCTACTTGAGGCAGTTCACTTTCATCCACAAGTTGTGGAGTAACCTCCTCATAATGTTCAACCATTTGCTATGGCACATCATCCCGTCCTTCGTCTAGTATAATTTATGGTTCTAGAGCTTCATCGAGTTCTACTTTTCTCCCACTTTTACTTCTTAGAAAAAAATTCATTTTCTAGGAAGACACCAGAACGAGCAACAAAAATTTTGTGCTTTTCTAGGTGGCAGAAATAGTATCCTTTGGTCTCATTTGGATACCCCACAAATATACATTTACAAGATTTTGGGCCTAGCTTGTTCGAAGTCAATTTCTTAACATAAGCTTCACAACCCCAAATCCTTAGATAAGACAAGTTGGGCTTTCGCCCACTCCGTAGTTCATATGGAGTCTTATCTATAGACTTTGATGGCACATAGTTCAAAACGTGAGTCGCAGTCTCTAGGGCATAACCCCAGAATGATGCAGGTAGATCATTAAAACTCATCATGGACCTAACCATATCAAGTAAGGTCCTATTACTCCTTTCAGATACTCCATTGTGTTGGGGTGTATACAAAGGGGTGAGTTGTGATACTATCCCACATTCCTTCAGGTATTCAGAAAACCCTGAGCTTAAGTATTCACCTCCTTGATCCGACCAAAGAGCTTTAATACTTTTGCCCAACATATTTTGTACTTCATTCCTAAATTTTTGAATTTATCAAAGACTTCAAATTTATGTCTCACAAGGTAGACATAACCACATCTATTGAAATCATCAATAAATGGGATGAAGTATGGATATCCACCTCTGGCTTCAACTGTTAGTGGATCACATACATCACTATGGATGATGCCTAACAGTTCAGTAGCCCTTTCACCTTGTCCTGTGAAAGGAGACTTGGTCATCTTGCCTAACAGGCATGACTCGCATACCTCAAATGACTGAAAGTCGAAAGGGTCCAAAACTCCATCCCTTTGAAGTTTTTCAATGTGGGTCTTATTAGCATGACCCAATCTACTATGCCAGAGATATGTCTAGTTTTGATCGCTATGTTTAGCTTTCTTAGTTTCAACATTGAGAATATCTTTATTATTTAAATCAAGAACATATAACCCGTTATATAACCTTGCAATTCCAAATAGAATACCATTCAAACTAAAGGATAACAATCCATTAGATATCTCAAAATGATACGCTATATTATCCAAAGCAGATACTGAAATAATATTTCTAGAAATAGAAGGTATGTAATAACAGTTATGTAGTTCCAATAACAAGCATGTAGGCAAAGATAAACAGTAAGTCCCTGCAGCCAATGTAGCCATATGTGCTCCATTTCCAACTCGTAGGTCCACCTCTCCCTTGGCGAGCACTCTACTCTGCCTTAGTCCCTTCACATCAATACAAATGTGAGTACCACATCCTGTGTCAATGACCCAAGATGTTGAGGGAGAGAAGTTAATCTTAGTCATAAATATACCTGAAGTCGAAGCATCTGACTTCTTCTTGCTTGGGAGGAAAGCCTTGCAGTATTTCTTCCAGTGTCTAGGCTTGCCACAATAGAAGCAGACTACTTTGCCCTTCCCTATGTCGCTCTTAGGCCCAAGAGAACCCTGTCCTTTGGGCTTGGGCTTGGGCTTAGGTTTGGGCTTGGGCTTGGGCTTGGGCTTGGGCTTGGGCTTGGGCTTACCGTTACCCTTTCCTTTACTACCACAACTAGTAAAGCAGGCTTGGACTTCTTCAAGTCCTGCTCTGCAGTCCTCAACATGGTCAAAAACTCCAACAGGGTTTTTACCATTGTGTTCATATTGAAGTTCATTATGAATAGTGCATAAGAGTTAGGCAAGGATTGCAGAATTAAATCCATTTGTAATTATGCATCCAACTCAAATCTCAAAGTCTCAAGCCTTTCTATGTGCTCGATCATCTTGAGTACATGAGGACCAACTTGGGCTCCCTCAGTCCTTTACTTCCTGAGTGGCATCAGGATCAAGCTTAGCCATGTATGGCATTTCAAGTATATTGTAATGCCCCACTTGAGATATGTAGCTAGTTTACGTTGCATTGCTTGAATCTTTATTGTTTTGCTCTTTATTAAGCTGTTATATTGTTAATATTGTTTGGTTGGCCCTTGGTTGAATGGATGTATTGATTTGGTTGAGTGTTGCCCTGAAATTGTAAAGACTTGGCGAAATCTTGGTGTTACAGACTTAACCGGGGCAAAGAATAATCATCGCCATGGCGACGAGGTTTTATAATTTTTCGCCGGGGTGAAGAAAGATTCTTCGCCACAGCGAAGAGCCAGATAAAATGTGTATTGAGGTTTCTAGAGAATTCTTCCATAGGGGCAAAATGACTTTTCTACCCTTAATTAGCAGGAAAAGTGGGGAGTAAAATGTAAGACAATTTTATGGAGAATATGTAAGAGTGGGGGTGTGATTGTAATGATTTAAAGAACAAGGATGGAATTCCCAAGGAAGAGCAAGGGCAATATGGGAATGAATGAAGATAAGTTGAGCTAAAAAGGGGTTAAGTTTAGTAAACCCTTCATTCATTCTTCTTCCACAGCCTCTTCCATTCTCCATTTCCTCTCAATTCTTCCTTCAAGCTTTCAAGAATTTTTGAGGGTTTTTAGTTGGATATTGGTAGAGAATTGATCTAAGGCATCCTAAGGTAAGAATCCTTGCTCTAGATGTGAAATTTACCTATAAAGGTGTTGAGGTCTTAATGTGTTATTGTTTAAAGGTGTAGAGAAAAGACATCTACCAAAGGAAAAGAGAAGTGTTAGTGGAATCACACCATCACAAGGTAAGTAAATCCCAATCCAAGTTGATATTTGAGAATTCCTTTGAGTAGAGATTTATTTATGCATGATATATGTTATGTTATTGAGAACTTGGGTTGAGATAATTATTTATTTTGTGGTTGTTAAATACACTTCAATTGAGAAGTGTGATGTGTGATGAGAATGTAGTTTGTGATGAAATTGGAGGAGATTGAGAAATCTCTTTGGAAGTGTTATGTTATGGCAGGAATTATAGCTTGATGAGGGAGTTTTCTCCCATTTTGGATGGTTCAAGAGAGGGATAGAATTATAGATAAAGTGGAGTGTATGTATGCACGCTAATTGTTTGATGAAATGCCTAAGAGAAGTTTGAGCATGAGTTGTGAACCTTAATTTTTGTAGCATTGCATAATGGCATTTCCTAAGTGCATTAATGAGCATGAACCATCCATATGCATTAATTATGCATTCTAAGAAGTAGCTTAAAAAAGATGAGAGAACTTTGTGAATAAACTACTCTAAGAATTAAGCTACACTATGAATACTAGCTTGGGAAAGAGTAGAGAACTGTGTGAATGAACTACTATAAGAGTAGAGAGAATAAGAAGAGCACTAAGGACAGGTTGGTGCTTTGTGATCTCTACCCGGTAGTCACTAAGAGCGGGTTGGTGCTTTGTGATCTCCACCTGATGGTTATGAAAAACGGGTTGGTGTTGTGTGATCTCCACCCGATAGTTATGAAAAAAGGGTTGGTGCTTTGTGATCTCCACCCGTAAGTCACGAAGAGTGGGTTGGTGCTGTATGAACTCCACCTGGCCATGCCTCTAGTAAGATGAGGTCGTGCCATATAACAGAAGTTAAGAAAGACAGCTGCGTGAAAGAGAAATAAATGAGATGAGAAAAAGTGTAAGGAAAGAATTAAGAGAAAGAGTTACGGGGACATTCGAGTAGAGGATTTACTTACTGAGCATTATTTTGTGCTCACCCCATTGTTTCTCTTTGTGTTTGCAAGATCTAGGTGAGGACGCAGTCGGATGGGTGTCGGCAAGCAAGGAGCAATAGCTACACTATCTACTATTTTTGATAACTTATACAAATGAGACCTTACTTTGTGTCAAGAATGATTATATGTATTAAAAGAAAATTTTGGGCCCATCGACTTATACTAATATAAATGTATTTTACTTTATGTATTTATATAAGTATACTAGTATGAAGCAGTTATTACATTTTTGGTATCAGAGCAAGATTTTGGGATTTGACAGTGTACTATTCTCATCGCCACGATGTCTAATAATTGACTGTGTGAGTTAATTCTTTCCTTACTATAAGTGTTTCTTGAATTGATAAACCGTTGTTTTGTAGATGAGGCGTAGTACCCGATAGCATGGTAAAGGTGTGATGAATGTGGGAGAATCTTCTAACCCACCAGATGCTACGTCCCCTCCCTTGGATGAAGCTAGAGTTCGGGGGATTATACAGCAAGTTATGGCAGAAACCCAAGGGAGAGTTGCAACCCCCATGCAGGTACCACCAACTACTAATGTCGGAAGAGGACAACCAGTACCTCCCCCAGTACATAACAGAGTTGAACCAATTTATGGTCTTCCCAGTCAATATCAACCCTCAGAGTTTAAGGGTACTATGGACCCAGTAATAGTAAAAGAATGGTTTAAGTCCGTAGAGCGAACAACAGGTTTATTCCCCATGACGGACCGGGAGAAGATCCGGTATGCGAGTTTCTTATTTCGAGGTGATGCTCAAATTTGGTGGGAATTAATGGAAGAAACCCATGATGTGGCAACGATGACTTGGGAAGAGTTCAGGCAAGAGTTTGAGGCTGAGTATAGAACAGAAGACCGAGTTCATGAGAAGGTCCAAGAATTTATTAGCTTGCAGTAGGGGTCTAGCACCGTGAAGGAGTACTTAGTGAAATTTAACTCCCTTGCAAGGTTTGTACCCAGAATAGCTAGTACTCCGGCATTAAGAAGAGATAAGTTTATACATGGGTTGAAGCCGGAGATAGCTCGGGATATAATGACTAGTTCTGATCCCTCTCGAACTTATAGTGAGGCCTTGAGGCGAGCAATGAGGGCGAAAATCTTTGAAAACAAAATTCCCTTAGTAGGTTCTTCGACAGGACCCAGTGAGCCACCCTCCACCCCTTAGAGAGAGAAACTAGAGGGTGTGAAAGGTAAAGAACTAAAGAATCAGAAGAAGAAGTTTCAGTTTAGACAAAACAGAAGAGAGTGGAAGAATAAGCGACCCCGGACGGAAGGGTTTCCTCTTTGCCCTAAATGTGGGAGGAACCACTCAAGAGAGTGTCTGAGAAACCAGAGGGTATGTTTTAGATGCCGACAGCCAGGGCACCTGATGAGAGATTGTAAAGCTCTACTTCCACCACCCGCACAGAGTTCTGGAGGTACTACAAATGCCAGAGTGTTTACAGTAGCACAGGGTGAAGCAGAAGCCAGTCCATCAGTCGTTACTGGTCAGTTATTATTTCATTTTGTTCCTTTGTATGCTTTAATTGATTCAGGAGCCACTCATTATTTTATATCGTATGGGATGATTGAGAGGCTAGGTTTGAAACCTACGAGAGTGACTCAACCCATGAAGATAGAGTTACCCGATGGGGTTAGTGTTCTGATGCAAGAGATATTGTGAGGAGAGTCTGTAGTGATCCAGGGTAGAGATTTAATAGTTGATCTAATAGTTTTTTATATGCCGGACTTTGATGTGATATTGGGCATGGATTTCCTAGGGAGATATGGGGTAGAGACTGATTGTCAGAAGAAGAAAGCGAGATTTAATCTCGATAATGGAGATAAATTTAGTTTTAGAGAGGGCCATCAGTTGAGCATGTTGATTAGTAGTGTGAAGCCTAGAAAGATGTTGAGAAAGGGGTGTTGGGGATATATTGCCCATGTAGTTCAGAGTGGTGATGTTCCCCAGCCAGAGATTTAGAGGGTGCAAGTAGTTCGAGAGTTTCTAGATGTGTTTTCGGAAGAGTTACCGGGTTTGCCCCCAAAAAGGGAGGTTGAGTTTAGTATCGAACTAGCACCAGGAACAGCACCAATATCCAAAGCCCCTTATTGAATGGCCCCAGCAGAGCTTTAGGAATTAAAGAAGCAACTCCAAGAGCTTTTGGACAAAGGCTTTATCTGACCAAGTCATTCTCCCTGGGGAGCTCCAATTTTGTTTGTGAAGAAGAAAGATGGGTCACTACAGATGTGTATCAATTATAGAGAGTGGAATAAAGTGACAGTGAAGAACAAGTATCCATTACCTCGCATTGATGACTTGTTCGATCAGTTAAAAGGAGTCGCAGTGTTTTCTAAAATTGATTTGAGGTCAAGGTACCATCAGGTAAGAGTGGCTAAGCAAGATGTGGCTAAGACTGCCTTTCGTACAAGGTATGGGCATTATGAATTTGTAGTGATGCTGTTTGGTTTGACTAATGCCCCAGCAGTTTTTATGGACTTGATGAATCAGGCGTTCCATGATCATTTGGATCGGTTTATAGTGGTTTTTATTGATGATATCTTGATTTATTCTAAGTCAAGAGAAGAGCATGAGTGACACTTAAGAATAGTGTTGCAACGGCTGAGAGAAAAGAAGCTGTATGCAAAATTTTCTAAGTGTGAGTTTTGGCTTGATCAAGTGATATTTCTGGGCCATACTGTGTCTAAGGAAGGGATTTCGGTGGATCCGATTAAAGTGCAGGCAATCCTTGAATGGAAAAGGCCGAGGACAGTAAAAGAGATTAGAAGTTTCCTAGGCCTAGTAGGTTACTACCGGCGATTTGTAGCAGGGTTTGCCCAGTTGGCTAAACCGTTGACAACTCTTACCAAACAGAGAACTCCTTTTGTATGGTCAGAAGCATGTGAGGAGAGCTTCCAGGAGTTGAAGAGGAGGTTAACGACAGCTCCCGTGTTAGTGCTACCACAGAAGGGTGTAGATTACGAAATTTATACAGATGCCTCATTACAAGGACTTGGTATCGTACTAATGCAGTTAGGTAGGGTAATAGCATATGCCTCTCAACAATTGAAAGAGTATTAGACGAGATACCCTACGCATTATTTAGAGTTGGCAGCCATGGTCTTCGCACTAAAGATTTGGAGGCATTACCTTTATGGTGCCAAAAGTAATATCTACACTGATCATAAGAGTTTAAAGTATTTCTTTACATAGAAAGAGATGAATATGAGATAGAGAAGGTGGTTAGCGCTGGTTAAGGATTATGAGTGTGAGATCAAGTATCAACTGGGGAAGGCCAATGTAGTAGCCGATGCCTTGAGTAGAAAAGCTTATTTGTCTCAGCTCACTAGGCAGAAAGAGTTGATAGAAGAATTGTGCAAAGAACGGATTGAAGTGATTTCGGGAAGGATTGCCAGGTTAGAGGTTCAGTCTACTTTACTGGAGGAAGTCAGAGTAAAACAGGTGGCCGATTAGTGGTGTCAGAGAATCGTTCAACAAGTGCATAAGGGCAAGGCAACAGAGTTTCAAGTAATAGATGGTGTCCTCTATTTCAGGAATCGGTTGTGTATTCCTCAGAATGATGAATTGAGGAAGAGACTACTTATAGAGGCTCATGACACACCGTACACTGCTCATCCTAGAGCAACCAAAATGTATCAAGAAGCAAAGAAAGGCTATTAGTGGCTAGGTATGAAGAGAGATATTGCAGACTTTGTAGCTAAATGTCTGGTTTGTCAACAAGTAAAAGTAGAACACCAACGGTTGTCAAGGTTGCTTCAGCCACTAAGTATTCCCGAGTGCAAATGGGAAAGTATTTCCATGGACTTTATCACAGGCCTCCCCAGAGTACAGAAAGGGTATAATACTATATGGGTGATTGTGGACAGGTTAACCAAATTAGCCCATTTCCTTCTAGTAAAGGAGAGCACCACTACAGATCAGTTGGCTCAGATTTATATTAAGAAGATAGTCATGTTGCATGGTGTGCCCAAGACAATAGTGTCAGATAGAGATTCCAAGTTTGTTTTAGCTTTCTGGATGAGTTTACAGAGGAACTTGGGTACCCGTCTAGAATTCAGTACTGCCTATCATCCTCAGACAGATGGCCAAATAGAGAGAACAAATCAGGTGCTTGAGAATATGTTGCATGGATTATAAAGTATCTTGGCATGAGATGTTACCCTTAGTGGAGTTTTCCCACAATAACAGTTATCAGTTTACAATTAAGATGGCACCTTACGAGGCCTTGTATGGTAGAAGATGTAAGTCTCCACTACATTGGGATGAGATCGGAGAAAAGGATGAGTTGAATACAGTTCTTGGGCTAGAGATGACTCTGAAGATGCTAGAGGATGTAAGGTTAATCAGAATCAGAATGAAGCAAGCGCAAGACAGACAGAAAAGTTATGCCAACTTGAAATGGAAAGAGGTTGATTTCCAAGTAGGTGACAAAGTGTTTTTGAGAGTTTCCCCGTACAAGCGAGTGATGCACTTCGGGAATAAAGGGAAGTCAGCACTGAGAGACATAGGCCCATTTGAGATTTTGCAGCGAGTGGGAAAGGTAGCCTACAGATTGGCACTACCACCTAGTATGGACAAGGTGCATCATGTTTTCCATGTCTCGATGCTGCAGATGTATGTAAGTGACCCTTCCCATATTCTGAGTGTAGAGGCTGTTGAGTTAGCAGAGAACCTTGTGTACGAGGAACGCCCATTTCAGTTTTTAGACCGAAGAATTAAAGAGCTCCGGAATAAGAGTATTCCGATAGTGAAGGTCCTTTGGAGAAATCACAAGGTAGAAGAGGCCACATGAGAGGTTGAGCAAGACATGCAAAGTCATTACCCGGAGCTATTTATGTGAATTTCGGGGACGAAATTCTTTTAAGGGGGCAGAATTGTAACACCCCACTTGAGGTATGTAGCTAATTTATGTTGCATTGCTTGAATCTTTATTGTTTTGCTCTTAATTGAGTTGTTATATTGTTAATATTGTTTGGTTGGCCCTTGGTTGAATGGACGTATTGGTTTGGTTGAGTGTTGCCCTGAAATTGTAAAGACTTGGCGAAATCTTGGTGTTACAGACTTCGCCGGGGCGAAGAATAATCTTCGCCAAGGCGACAAGGTTTTGCAACCAAAGAGGTAGGTTCTGTAATTTTTCGCCGGGGCGAAAAGCTGGATAAAATGTGTATTGAGGTTTCTAGAGAATTCTTCCATAGGGGCAAAATGACCTTTCTAGCTCTTTATTAAGCTGTTATATTGTAATATGTTTGGTTGGCCTGGTTGAATGGATGTATTGATTTGGTTGAGTGTTGCCCTGAAATTGTAAAGACTTGGCGAAATTTGGTGTTACAGACTTAACCGGGGCAAAGAATAATCATCGCCATGGCGACGAGGTTTTATAATTTTCGCCGGGGTGAAGAGAAGATTCTTCGCCACAGCGAAGAGCCAGATAAAATGTGTATTGAGGTTTCTAGAGAATTCTTCCATAGGGGCAAAATGACTTTTTACCCTTAATTAGCAGGAAAAGTGGGAGTAAATGTAAGACAATTTTATGGAGAATATGTAAGAGTGGGGTGTGATTGGAATGATTTAAAGAACAAGGATGGAATTCCCAAGGAAGAGCAAGGGCAATATGGGAAGAATGAAGATAAGTTGAGCTAAAAAGGGGTTAAGTTTAGTAAACCCTTCATTCATTTTCTTCCACCGCCTCTTCCATTCTCCATTTCCTCTCAATTCTTCCTTCAAGCTTTCAAGATTTGAGGGTTTTTAGTTGGATATGGTAGAGAATGATCTAAGGCATCCTAAGGTAAGAATCCTTGCCTAGATGTGAAATTTACCTATAATGGTGTTGAGGTCTTAATGTGTATTGTTTAAAGGTGTGAAGAAAAGACATCTACCAAAGGAAAAGGAAGTGTAGTGGAATCAACACATCACAAGGTAAGTAAATCCCAATCAAGTTGATATTTGAGAATTCCTTTGAGTAGAGATTTTTTTATGCATGATATATGTTGTTATTGAGAACTGGGTTGAGATATTATTTATTGTGGTTGTTAAATACACTTCAATTGAGAGGTGATGGTGATGAGAATGTAGTTTGTGATGAAATTGGAGGAGATTGAGAAATCTTTGGAAGTGTTATGTTATGGAGGAATTATAGCTTGATGAGGGAGTTTTCCCATTGGATGGTTCAAGAGAGGGAAGAATTATAGATAAAGTGGAGTGTATGTATGCACGCTAATTGTTTGATGAAATGCCTAAGAGAAGTGAGCATGAGTTGTGAACCTTAATTTTTGTAGCATTGCATAATGGCATTCCTAAGTGCATTAATGAGCATGAACATCCATATGCATTAATTATGCATTCTAAGAAGTAGCTTAAAAAAGATGAGAGAACTTTGTGAATAAACTACTCTAAGAATTAAGCTACACTATGAATACTAGCTTGGGAAAGAGTAGAGAACTGTGTGAATGAACTACTATAAGAGTAGAGAGAATAAGAAGAGCACTAAGGACAGGTTGGTGCTTTGTGATCTCTACCCGGTAGTCACTAAGAGCGGTTGGTGCTTTGTGATCTCCCACTGATGGTTATGAAAAACGGTTGGTGTTGTGATCTCCACCCGTAGTTATGAAAAAAGGGTTGGTGCTTTGTGATCTCCACCGTAAGTCACGAAGAGTGGGTTGGTGCTGTATGAACTCCACCTGGCCAGCCTCTAGTAAGATGAGGTCGTGCCATATAACAGAAGTTAAGAAAGACAGCTGCGTGAAAGAGAAATAAATGAGATGAGAAAAAGTGTAAGGAAAGAATTAAGAGAAAGAGTTACGGGGACATTCGAGTAGAGGATTTACTTATGAGCATTATTTTGTGCCACCCCATTGTTCTCTTTGTGTTTGCAAGATCTAGGTGAGGACGCAGTCGGATGGGTGTCGGCAAGCAAGGAGCAATGCTACACTATCTACTATTTTTGATAACTTATACAAATGAGACCTTTTTGTGTCAAGATGATTATATGTATTAAAAGAAAATTTTGGGCCCATCGACTTATACTAATATAAATGTATTTTACTTTATGTATTTATATAAGTATACTAGTATGAAGCAGTTACATTTTGGTATCAGAGCAAGATTTTGGGATTTGACAGTGTACTATTCTATCGCCACGATGTCTAATAATTGACTGTGTGAGTTAATTCTTTCCTTACTATAGTGTTTCTTGAATTGATAAACGTTGTTTTGTAGATGAGGCGTAGTACCCGATAGCATGGTAAAGGTGTGATGAATGTGGGAGAATCTTCTAACCCACCAGATGCTACGTCCCCTCCCTGGATGAAGCTAGAGTTCGGGGGATTATCAAGCAAGTTATGGCAGAAACCCAAGGGAGAGTTGCAAACCCATGCGGTACACCAATACTAATGTCGGAAGAGGACAACCAGTACCTCCCCCAGTACATAACAGAGTTGAACCAATTTATGGTCTTCCCAGTCAATATCAACCCTCAGAGTTTAAGGGTACTATGGACCAGAATAGTAAAAGATGGTTTAAGTCCGTAGAGCGAACAACAGGTTTATTCCCATGACAGGAAGGGAGAAGATCGGTATGGAGTTTTCTTATCGAGGTGATGCTCAAATTTGGTGGGAATTAATGGAGAAGAAACCCATGATGTGGCAACGATGACTTGGGAAGAGTTCAGGCAAGAGTTTGAGGCTGAGTATAGAACAGAAGACCGAGTTCATGGAAGGTCCAAGAATATTATTAGCTTGCAGTAGGGGTCTAGCACCGTGAAGGAGTACTAGTGAAAATACTCCCTTGCAAGGTTTGTACCCAGAAAGCTAGTACTCCGCATTAAGAAGAGATAAGTTATACCTGGGTTGAAGCGGAGATGCTCGGGATATAATGACTAGTTCTGATCCCTCCGAACTTATAGTGAGGCCTTGAGGCGAGCAATGAGGGCGAAAATCTTTGAAAACAAAATTCCCTAGGGTTCTTCGACAGGACCCAGTGAGCCACCCCTCACCCTAGAGAGAGAAACTAGGGGTTGAAAGGTAAAGAACTAAAGAATCAGAAGAAGAAGTTAGTTAGACAAAACAGAAGAGAGTGGAAGAATAAGCGACCCCGGACGGAAGGGTTTCCCTTTGCCCTAAATGTGGGAGGAACACATCAAGAGAGTGTCTGAGAAACCAGAGGGTATGTTTAGATGCCGACAGCCAGGGCACCGATGAGAGATTGTAAAGCTCTACTTCCCACCCGCACAGAGTTCTGGAGGTACTACAATGCCAGAGTGTTACAGTAGCACAGGGTGAAGCAGAAGCCAGTCCATCCGTCGTTTGGTCAGTTATTATTTCTTTTGTTCCTTTGTATGCTTTAATTGATCAGGAGCCACTCATTATTATATCGTATGGGATGATTGAGAGGCTAGGTTTGAAACCTACGAGAGTGACTCAACCATGAAGATAGAGTTACCGATGGGGTTAGTGTTTGATGCAAGAGATATTGTGAGGAGAGTCTGTAGTGACCAGGGTAGAGATTTAATAGTTGATCTAATAGTTTTTATATGCCGACTTTGATGTGATATTGGGCATGGATTTCCTAGGGAGATATGGGGTAGAGACTGATTGTAGAGAAGAAAGCGAGATTTAATCTCGATAATGGAGATAAATTTAGTTTTAGAGAGGGCCATCAGTTGAGCATGTTGATTAGTAGGGTGAAGCCTAGAAAGATGTTGAGAAAGGGGTGTTGGGGTATATTGCCCATGTATCAGAGTGGGGATGTTCCCCAGCCAGAGATTTAGAGGGTGCAAGTATAGTCGAGAGTTTCTAGATGTGTTTTCGAAGAGTTACCGGGTTTGCCCCAAAAAGGGAGGTTGAGTTTAGTATCGAACTAGCACCAGGACAGCACCATATCCAAAGCCCTTATGAATGGCCCCAGCAGAGCTTTAGGAATTAAAGAAGCAACTCCAAGAGCTTTTGGACAAAGGCTTTATCTGACCAAGTCTATTCTCCGGGGAGCTCCAATTTGTTGGTGAAGAGAAAGATGGGTACTACAGAGTGTGATCAATTATAGGAGGTGGAATAAAGTGACAGTGAAGAACAGTATCCATTACCTCGCATTGATGACTTGTTCGATCAGTTAAAAGGAGTAGTCGCAGTGTTTTCTAAAATTGATTTGAGGTCAAGGTACCATCAGGTAAGAGTGGCTAAGCAAGATGTGGCTAAGACTGCTTTCGTACAAGGTATGGGCATTATGAATTTGTAGTGATGCTGTTTGGTTTGACTAATGCCCCAGCAGTTTTTATGGACTTGATGAATCAGGCGTTCCATGATCATTTGGACGGTTTATAGTGGTTTTATTGATGATATCTTGATTTATTCTAAGTCAAGAGAAGAGCATGAGTGACACTTAAGAATAGGGTTGCAACGGCTGAGAGAAAGAAAGCTGTATGCAAAATTTTCTAAGTGTGAGTTTTGGCTTGATCAAGTGATATTTCTGGGCCAACTGTGTCTAAGGAAGGGATTCGGTGGATCCGATGAACAAGAAAGCTGTTTTGACATCCATTTGCCAAATCGCAAAGTCATGATATGCAGTAATCACAAGTATAATCTAGATAGATTGAATCATGGCAACTGGCGAAAAGGTTTCTTCATAGTCAATACCATGAATTTGTTTGAAACCTTTGGCAACCAGTCATGCCTAATAAGTATGCACCTTGCCATCCATGTCAGTCTTCTTCTTGAAGACCCATTTACACCCTATGGGTTTTACCCCTTCATGTGGTTCTGGTACATGGAGTCCATCTCAGATTTTATGGCTTCAAGCCATCTAATAGAATTTGGATCCGATATAGCGTCTTCGTAAGTTCTAGGTTCATCGTCTTATTAGACTAGTATGCCACCATGTTGAGTCATGAGATAACTGTATCTCTTGAGCTCAATGCATACTCTCCTAGATCTATGTAGCTCTTGTGCTACTTGAGGCAGTTCACTTTCATCCACAAGTTGTGGAGTAACCTCCTCATAATGTTCAACCATTTGCTATGGCACATCATCCCGTCCTTCGTCTAGTATAATTTATGGTTCTAGAGCTTCATCGAGTTCTACTTTTCTCCCACTTTTACTTCTTAGAAAAAAATTCATTTTCTAGGAAGACACCAGAACGAGCAACAAAAATTTTGTGCTTTTCTAGGTGGCAGAAATAGTATCCTTTGGTCTCATTTGGATACCCCACAAATATACATTTACAAGATTTTGGGCCTAGCTTGTTCGAAGTCAATTTCTTAACATAAGCTTCACAACCCCAAATCCTTAGATAAGACAAGTTGGGCTTTCGCCCACTCCGTAGTTCATATGGAGTCTTATCTATAGACTTTGATGGCACATAGTTCAAAACGTGAGTCGCAGTCTCTAGGGCATAACCCCAGAATGATGCAGGTAGATCATTAAAACTCATCATGGACCTAACCATATCAAGTAAGGTCCTATTACTCCTTTCAGATACTCCATTGTGTTGGGGTGTATACAAAGGGGTGAGTTGTGATACTATCCCACATTCCTTCAGGTATTCAGAAAACCCTGAGCTTAAGTATTCACCTCCTTGATCCGACCAAAGAGCTTTAATACTTTTGCCCAACATATTTTGTACTTCATTCCTAAATTTTTGAATTTATCAAAGACTTCAAATTTATGTCTCACAAGGTAGACATAACCACATCTATTGAAATCATCAATAAATGGGATGAAGTATGGATATCCACCTCTGGCTTCAACTGTTAGTGGATCACATACATCACTATGGATGATGCCTAACAGTTCAGTAGCCCTTTCACCTTGTCCTGTGAAAGGAGACTTGGTCATCTTGCCTAACAGGCATGACTCGCATACCTCAAATGACTAAAAGTTGAAAGGGTCTAAAACTCCATCCCTTTGAAGTTTTTCAATGTGGGTCTTATTAGCATGACCCAATCTACTATGCCAGAGATATATCTGGTTTTGATCGCTATGTTTAGCTTTCTTGGTTTCAACATTGAGAATATCTTTATTGTTTAAATCAAGAACATATAACCCGTTATATAACCTTGCAATTCCAAATAGAATACCATTCAAACTAAAGGATAACAATCCATTAGATATCTCAAAATGATACGCTATATTATCCAAAGCAGATACTGAAATAATATTTCTAGAAATAGAAGGTATGTAATAACAGTTATGTAGTTCCAATAACAAGCATGTAGGCAAAGATAAACAGTAAGTCCCTGCAGCCAATGTAGCCATATGTGCTCCATTTCCAACTCGTAGGTCCACCTCTCCCTTGGCGAGCACTCTACTCTGCCTTAGTCCCTTCACATCAATACAAATGTGAGTACCACATCCTGTGTCAATGACCCAAGATGTTGAGGGAGAGAAGTTAATCTTAGTCATAAATATACCTGAAGTCGAAGCATCTGACTTCTTCTTGCTTGGGAGGAAAGCCTTGCAGTATTTCTTCCAGTGTCTAGGCTTGCCACAATAGAAGCAGACTACTTTGCCCTTCCCTATGTCGCTCTTAGGCCCAAGAGAACCCTGTCCTTTGGGCTTGGGCTTGGGCTTAGGTTTGGGCTTGGGCTTGGGCTTGGGCTTGGGCTTGGGCTTGGGCTTACCGTTACCCTTTCCTTTACTACCACAACTAGTAAAGCAGGCTTGGACTTCTTCAAGTCCTGCTCTGCAGTCCTCAACATGGTCAAAAACTCCAACAGGGTTTTTACCATTGTGTTCATATTGAAGTTCATTATGAATAGTGCATAAGAGTTAGGCAAGGATTGCAGAATTAAATCCATTTGTAATTATGCATCCAACTCAAATCTCAAAGTCTCAAGCCTTTCTATGTGCTCGATCATCTTGAGTACATGAGGACCAACTTGGGCTCCCTCAGTCCTTTACTTCCTGAGTGGCATCAGGATCAAGCTTAGCCATGTATGGCATTTCAAGTATATTGTAATGCCCCACTTGAGATATGTAGCTAGTTTACGTTGCATTGCTTGAATCTTTATTGTTTTGCTCTTTATTAAGCTGTTATATTGTTAATATTGTTTGGTTGGCCCTTGGTTGAATGGATGTATTGATTTGGTTGAGTGTTGCCCTGAAATTGTAAAGACTTGGCGAAATCTTGGTGTTACAGACTTAACCGGGGCAAAGAATAATCATCGCCATGGCGACGAGGTTTTATAATTTTTCGCCGGGGTGAAGAAAGATTCTTCGCCACAGCGAAGAGCCAGATAAAATGTGTATTGAGGTTTCTAGAGAATTCTTCCATAGGGGCAAAATGACTTTTCTACCCTTAATTAGCAGGAAAAGTGGGGAGTAAAATGTAAGACAATTTTATGGAGAATATGTAAGAGTGGGGGTGTGATTGTAATGATTTAAAGAACAAGGATGGAATTCCCAAGGAAGAGCAAGGGCAATATGGGAATGAATGAAGATAAGTTGAGCTAAAAAGGGGTTAAGTTTAGTAAACCCTTCATTCATTCTTCTTCCACAGCCTCTTCCATTCTCCATTTCCTCTCAATTCTTCCTTCAAGCTTTCAAGAATTTTTGAGGGTTTTTAGTTGGATATTGGTAGAGAATTGATCTAAGGCATCCTAAGGTAAGAATCCTTGCTCTAGATGTGAAATTTACCTATAAAGGTGTTGAGGTCTTAATGTGTTATTGTTTAAAGGTGTAGAGAAAAGACATCTACCAAAGGAAAAGAGAAGTGTTAGTGGAATCACACCATCACAAGGTAAGTAAATCCCAATCCAAGTTGATATTTGAGAATTCCTTTGAGTAGAGATTTATTTATGCATGATATATGTTATGTTATTGAGAACTTGGATTGAGATAAGTATTTATTTTGTGGTTGTTAAATACACTTCAATTGAGAAGTGTGATGTGTGATGAGAATGTAGTTTGTGATGAAATTGGAGGAGATTGAGAAATCTCTTTGGAAGTGTTATGTTATGGCAGGAATTATAGCTTGGTGAGGGAGTTTTCTCCCATTTTGGATGGTTCAAGAGAGGGATAGAATTATAGATAAAGTGAAGTGTATGTATGCATGCTAATTGTTTGATGAAATGCCTAAGAGAAGTATGAGCATGAGTTGTGAACCTTAATTTTTGCAACATTGCATAATGGCATTTCCTAAGTGCATTAATGAGCATGAACCATCCATATGCATTAATTATGCATTAATTATGCATTTTGAGAAGTAGCTTAAAAAAGAGTAGAGAACTTTGTGAATAAACTGCTCTAAGAATTAAGCTACACTATGAATACTAGCTTGGGAAAGAGTAGAGAACTGTGTGAATGAACTACTGTAAGCGTAGAGAGAATAAGAAGAGCACTAAGGACGGGTTGGTGCTTTGTGATCTCCACCCAGTAGTCACTAAGAGCAGGTTGGTGCTTTGTGATCTCCACCTGATGGTTATGAAAAACGGGTTGGTGCTGTGTGATCTCCACCCGATAGTTTTGAAAAAAGGGTTGGTGCTTTGTGATCTCCACCCGTAAGTCACGAAGAGTGGGTTGGTGCTGTGTGAACTCCACCCAGCCGTGCCTCCGGTAAGATGAGGCCGTGACATATAACAGAAGTTAAGAAAGATAGCTGCGTGAAAGAGAAATAAATGAGATGAGAAAAAATGTAAGGAAAGAATTAAGAGAAAGAGTTATGGGGACATTCGAGTAGAGGATTTACTTACTGAGCATTATTTTGTGCTCACCCTGTTGTTTCTCTTTGTGTTTGCAGGATCTAGGTAAGGACGCAGTCGGATGGGCGTTAGCAAGCGAGGAGTAATAGCTACACTATCCATTGTTTTTGATAACTTATACAAATGAGACCTTACTTTGTGTCAAGAATGATTATATGTATTAAAAGAAAATTTTGGGCCTATCGACTTATACTAATATAAATGTATTTTACTTTATGTATTTATATGAGTATACTAGTATGAAGCAGTTATTACAGATATATAATTTCTTTTCCAACTTGAGTATAATCCGAAGATTACGATACCAATCTGAGAAATTGGATCCATCCAACCTGTTTTCGTTCTCGATTATCGATCACAGGTTCATAATGTTCATTTTGGTGAATCTACAATTGCAAAAAAAGAAAAAGTCATTATAAAGTTCATTATTATTTAATATGGTCCTTTATTAAACGATGCTCCCACTATTTTCCTCAAGTCAATAGCCCTGACTATTAACTTGGGAAAGCCCGTTGGCTTTCCTAGTGGACTGAGATCCCATCTGGCCCATTTCAAACCTTCGCTTTGGCAAACAATCCAAAATGGGTTGATTAGGTAAGCCAATAAACTTAATCCACACCAGTTGATAACTCCTACTCTCAACCTTAAATGTGAAGAAGCCAGCAAGCCAATCACACAATATGTGTACTTCTCTACTATGCATGTGACGCGTTTATCAACCTTCGCTTTGGCGAACAAGCAAAACCGTCACTTTAAGTCAACTCATCACCATTAAGGAAAACTCCAATGAATTTTAACCTCCACTGGTAGAAGTGTACCCTTCGCTTTGGCGAACAAGGTTCCGATAAATAGTGGTTTGATTAAACCATGGTGATGGAAGGCATACGTGACTTAATATACTTTAATTGAGAGGTTTTTATTTAGAGTCTCACCAGATTATTATCTTTGTTAGAATGACATTGTTTGGTGTGTTATTGAACATTCAACCTTAGCATGCATTCTAAACAAAATATTAAACGTGCTAGTACATGGCCCAACTAAAACCGATTTCCTCGGGCCTAAAGGAATCGGTAGGTCACCTAGGGGTCCTATAATAAATATCTTGAGTCTTCAAGATTGCCTCGTCCTTTGCTCTGTCTCAAGCACATTACAAAAACATCATACTAAATTTACAATAAAAGTAATCTCAAACTAGTTTTACATCAATAAATTTAGAAATCTCAATTTACATTCAAGGGGAATGAGATGAGAAGAGAATGTACATCGAGAAGGAGAAGAAAGGCAGGACACACAGGTCCTATTTTTAAAAATTTACAACCATACATATCCAAAAATAATTTAGAACATTCACCATAAGTCATAAGGCTCATGTACCGAGCACCATGCAATATACAAACAAGTACATGGCATACATTCCAAAAACAATCAATTTTTTGAATTAGGTGGGTCAATTATTAATTACCCTCTTCTATGTGCAGAATAGTTATTGACTTTATAGGTTATAAAAAATGCAGTTTGGTCCCTTTGTGAAAGACACAAAATTCAGACAAAAACTTTTTTGCCGCGGCAAAGTTTTATTTCGCTGCGCTGAGATCTGCATTTCCAGAAAACTCTAAAAAGTTCCAGAACAGCAGCGAATTCTGCAAATCAATGAATAATAGAGTTCATGTTTTTGCAGTTTTTCGCGTAACGACACGTATCCAAATCAAATCGAATGCACAAGCATTCGACCAGGACACCAACCAACCAATATAACATCTATCAACACATTTTTAAACCAATTGATTAATCGAATCACTCATTTAAAAGCAGATTTTGCACATTTAACATAAGAACATGTTATCAATCAAATATATGTTGTAAATCAGACATTAAACTGTAAAATTTGGTACCCAAGGCTCTGATACCACTATTAGGAAACGATCAAGTCATAGCAGTGGAAACAAAAATTATATATATAACAGATCGTTTCCTTAGAACCAAGATCAGGGCACAAATTTAACAATATACTTTAAATCAAAATCTGCAGAAAAATCAGTTTAGAGTTAAGAATTCATATGCATGTTTGGAGGCTCCTCCAACTTGTCTCTAAATGGGTTTTGCTACTGATCCAAGGGTAGGATTGAACCAGCAATAATCCACATGAAGATAACCCCAAGGAACTAAAGAGGGATTTGCTAGATCCTCTTTAACCTTAAGAATAAGAATCAAGTGATATTTGACTCAACCCAAAAAGGAAAACTGGCGTGGAAGAGAAAAAAGGGGGTTGGATTTTTAATTAAATGTGAATGAATGAAATTATTAGTTTAATTCACAAAAAGCTTGCACTTATATAGTGCATACACAATGCCCAATTCCATCATAGAATGGGCTTGGGCACCAACCCGAACAGCCCCTATGTCCAAACAGTCCCATTTAGATATTTTAATTTTAATTATCATTATTTCAATTACATAAATTAATATGTGTGTGTGTGTGTGTGTGTGTGTGTGTGTGTGTGTGTGTGTGTGTGTGTAATATTAACATTTAACAATAACAATAACTCATTTAAATATATGCGAACACATATTTAAATATAATCTCACTTAATTAATTTTAATATCAAATTAAATAAAGGCTACAACCTCAACAAATTTAATTGCACTGTGAGATTACCAAAATACCATTTTGCCTAAAAAGATGAAAACGCCCTTCTTATAAACTGGTTCTTAAATTATCTTATATGTGTGTACCCGTAGGCTCCTCATCATACTGGTAGTGTGTAGTATCGCGATTAACACTAATTAATCGTCTCACTACACACAGACCAAGACTAGCCCTTAGCAAGGCATTATGGCCACCCGATAGATTCAGATTCAACGAAGCAGCTACCTATCAACAATATGGTTATCGTACAATCTGATCCATTCATCATCCATTATCTTAACGAGACCGAGGCATAGAAATAGTGTCAACCTTAGTTACTTTCGATATGTATGTATTCAGTTATTGGACCAATGACCGGAATTATAAACTGGATAGAGCAATAACTCAATCCCACTGTGGCCACAGTTTTAGTGTCATTGCCATTTACTAATTACGCCATGAGATAACTTCCCCGTACCCGGGAGTGATGAATCCTCTGTTGATCTACCATAATCTTGATACACTTCTTGATGCAGCCAATCACTACTGTATTGATAGCTTTGAATAGAATTGCATTGAGCTAGTGTCAAACTACAGCAATCGGTGCACAAGGCTCCCCGGTGATCTCAAGTCTAAGGATCACATGCACCACCATTCGTTAGAGGATTTGTTCCATAGACACTAGAGTTACCATCCATATGGAATCCTCTGGTGGGTTAGTTTAGTGAACTTGCCTACAGCAAGCACCCATGTGTTGCACCAGGTTGTCACCAAACAACCTTGACAAGTGAGATCAGTCACTGCCTTTCTATAGGGTTATTCAACACTATGATAGCTTTACCGTATTATCTGTGCCCTTGCTTCAGAATAATACTTGGGCTATGGATAATTTTAGAATGACCACCATATGTGCTCATAGGGTTTCACTATCAAGATTTGAAACACTTGATAGCCTCGTCAAGGTTCTACCATTCTAAAGACATATATCAATACAAACAATAATGATTTATGCGATATAGAATAAAATGGCTTTTATTGATCAATGAACATTATTGCAAAGAGTCAATTCTACAATAATCGATTGGCTCTAGGGCACCTAATCTAACACCCAATGACTCAGGTGGACTCACCATTGGCAGTAGAAACAAATTTTTGTGAGGATGTTTTAAGGTTAGAAACATGTCTAGAATCAAATGTCATATGATCAGTAGCACTAGAATCAATTATCCATGCACTATTAGAAACATATCTACACAAATGTAAAGACTTACTATCATTTCCAGTAGTGGCTACAAATGATGAAGACTATTTGGAATCTTCTTCCTTTTGCATAATAGCAACAATACAATTTCTCTTGTTGTTGTTGTTGGGCTTGCTGGATTTCATATGCACATGCTGACTCTCACTCTAAGCTATCATTGCCAAAGTGTCAGCGAAATTTAGAACCATATTTTTTCCATAGAATTTCTTCACACAAATTTTTTTTTTTAACTTTGACCTTTTGACTCTTTTTTCTTTGACTTTTTTTACTCTTTTTTTTTTTCCTTGACTTTTTGAATTTTTTATTTTTTATTTTTTAAATGAGATAAAACAAAAAATAAAACTAAGCTAAACTAAACCTTTTGAAACACAATCGGGTTTTGGAACACACACTCACTGTCTTTTTTTTAAACTGTTAAACACAAACTTCCCATTTTTTTCTTTTCCTTAAACATGAGTGTCTCTTCTTGGCATTGGATAGCCGGTGTGGTTCACTTCGGTAGATTAGCGATTTGTAGTGACTTTTTGATTGAGTGATGGATCTGAGCGACAAGGATTTCCATGATTTGTTTGGAAGAAATGGTGGCGTTGATCTCAATTTACGGCGTCAGATCGATCGGTGTGGAACTTTGATTCTCTTCTCAGTGGCGATTGATCTTCAAAGGTACGGAATAGCTATAGATTGATGTTGTCAGCTTTAGATCGGTGGTGTTTGGCTTTAGGATTTTTGGATGTTTATGGCATTGGTTTTGGGAAGTTTGTTTGAAGAATTGGGTTTTATGGGATACTTGGTGATGTGAGTTGCTCGAGTAGATTGGTAGTGGGTTGCTTGGTAATATGAAGTTGTTTGGGATTTTTGGTTGATGTTGATTGGGATTGTTCTTTTTCTTTTTCATTGGCTTGTTGCTAACTTTGTTTGGAGCTTTGGAATTTTTCTGGGTATGGTTTTGGCAATGGCCAAAGTTGATGGTTGAGTTGTTGGAATTGGTTGGATGGCTTGGATAGTTAGTTGGAGTTGATTTTTCAGATTGGGATAATCTGGTGGTATTGAGATGGAAATAGTAGTGATGTTTTTGTTTGGTTGGTTGGTGTCGTTTTCTGGGTGGTATTGAGATACTCGCTAGTGAATTTTCTGGCAGTTGCTCTATAATGAGCAATTTTTTAGGCCAGAGAGTGGCTCTGATACCATGTTTAATTAAAGAATTGTATGTTTTCAATTCATTGATTTTATACTGAGAGTTACAGGCTTTATATAGGAGAGATACTGTTAGTGTATATTAGTGTATGCCTTAGAAACCATTCGTGTTGTCGGTTTCAGAGCATTTTGTCTTGTATCTATATATCACAAATAATAGAAGAAAGAGTTCTTCAATTCATATATATAAATTGTTTTCTTTATTAAGTCATGCATTTAAAATAAAGTATGTATATGAATTGTCCAGATAATTCATTTAATCGGTAAATGATTATCAAAAAGGGTTCCCTACGGAAGCAATGTATTTTGGGCAACTATATTGCACAGTAGGCATATCGGATGCTTTCGAAAGATATCATGAGTTGATATAAGTACGGATCAAAATGATAGTCATGTCACTAGGGCATTGGTATGGACTAGCGGTTGGTGAACTATTTTTGAACATGACCGAATAACGACAAATCACTTGGAAAAGCATGTAGTCAATGATTTATCGTTTGGTTATATCAGTGCACAATGTAGTCCTTTGACCTGAGACATTGTAGTCAGATCCGATATGGATGCGTATGGTTCATACGGTGTATAAGTACGAGACTAATCATGTTTCATATAATAAAGCCTATTTGGTCATGTGTTGTTCATATGCGGAAACGAACAATGGTCAAGAGGGGATCCATTGACTCGGAAATATAGGATCGAGAGTACCGCTGACTCCATCAGGATTCGAGTTCCTAGACAAACATAGATAAATGTCAGAAATCATAAACTCTGGCCAGAGTCTATTATTAGTCATACAAAAGCAAGTTTATGATGACGAGTTTCGAACATATTGATCGACGATTCGGTAGAAGATCGAGTTTAGGAGTTTAACATTCCATGAATCCATGCTTGATCAGGATATTTCAATGGAGGGACTTTACCTACATGGTACGTATGATTTGAAATGGGCTCGATGAAGTATTTCTTCATCGTGGTTTAGGGACTATGGCACATTGCTAGATGTTTACCATAGTCGTTGGGCCTCCGGACAGGTTTCTGGATTAATCCAGAACCGACGCACGGCTAATCCATGGTGGACCTACATGGTCACACCAATAGCCTTGAGAACTTAGAGAAGGATGAGAGAGAGAAATGATTATCCGAAGAGGGCTAGCACCTTCCGAGGGTAATGACGGGATTTCTATGGTAATAGTTACATAGAAAATTGTTTGTGATATTTTAAGGGTTAAAATGGTCAAGCAATAATTAATTATATTTAATTATTGTATCTTAAAGCATTAAGATTAATGAGATGAACAAAAATGACCTTTTAATAGTTAAAGGGTAAAAGGGTAAATTTATGGGTTGTTAATGTAAACTAGTTTAGTTTACATGGGCCCTTGAATAATATTAATTATTCAAAGAGTAGCATAATAAATTCATGGGGTCCTTTTTAAAATAAGATTTTATTGGGCTTGGAAGTGAAAAACAAATAATTACAAAATTGCCCAAGTATATATAAATGCAAAAGGTTGCATTTTAGTTCATTATTCACTTGTTCACTCAAAAACAAACTAAAAGCTCTCTCCCAAGCCACGGCCACTCTCTAAATCTCTCAAGGTGGTGTTAAAGTATGGAGGTCTCATCATTTTGAGGCTAATCTTCATCAATCCAAAGCAAAGGAGTAGGTATAATCTCTTTTCCAAGCTTTGTTTGAAAATCGATTTTTGTGAATCCAACCTTTCATGCTTTCATTCCCCATTTCCACCACTCTTCACGCATGTTGTTCTTTCATATACAATCTACAAAATCTCCTAATTATGTCAATTACAATATACCGACATAATTAGGAGATTATAGGATATCAAGAACATTATGAGTATCCTAAAACTGACAAATTTAAGAGATTACATAATATTCAAGAAATCTCAACAGAAGATACAAAAGTCAATGAATTACCTTTTGTACATAGAATCGAGATCTTGCAACAAGTTCAAACTTTTCACATTATTCTTTTCAATATCACTTTCAAGTTCTAAAAGCTGGAAGCAGGGGTGGGATAATCCGGTTAACCGAACCTGCTATTCGGTTTGGCAATAAGCTAAACCGAAACCGGACCAGTATATGGTATAAACCGAATTCAAGCTGAACCGAATATTCAGTTTAGTTATCTAGTTAACAGGTTTTCAAACCGAATTTCAAATTCAACGCTAAATTCTATATTTTTTACATTTTAGTCACCAAATCAGACATTTATTACATAACAGAGCCTTCTCAAGATCTAAAAATGATTTTGAAGGCCCAGGTGCTATGTAAATATTAGTAAAACTTAACTTTTAAATCAACTTAGAGCAAACGGAAACCAATGAGAAGATAAATGGAAACATAGACTAGCTATAGCGATCATTACTGAACTTTACTAAAGCCAACTACATACATGAACCCACTCCACTTTCAATTTGAAGAAAATGAAGACAAGATGTTTGATAAGTGACTCTTATCCACAAATGTGCACAGCCATAATAACTATTTGTATAAAAATGAAAACGAAGATATGAAAAACTGAAGCGCATTTTCAACTGCAAACTCTTCAGGGGCACTAGCCACTAAGACCTATATTTTCAGCTTACCTTGCTGAATCAGTAATGGATTACTGGATGTTTGTGGAGGTGAAGCCCTGGTTGTGCCATCTCGGTTGTCACTGGGTGGTTGTCACCATTTGCCAATGAGACAAGTTTGCTGATGGGTTGGGTGGCGTTGGCCATGGAGACTCTAGACCTGGAGTTTAACTAAAATGCAATTTTTTTTCTTTCTAAAGCTCATTTTCTTTATATAACTAGGGTTTTCTAACTTAAAACCAGCTTTAAAAACTGGTTTGGGAATACCCTTAAACTGAAAACCGAACTGATTTTTTGGTTTTTCAAATTTCAAAAATCGAAAACCGAATCGGTTTGCAAAAAAACCAGATTTTCAATCCGGTTTTGGTTCGGTTTTTGGTTCAGATTGGATCGATTTTCAGATAATTTCTCCCACCTCTAGGTGGAAGGTACACAAAACGGGGTTATTACCCACTAGTAAAATAACCAAAAGGAAAAAGTACACGTGTTCCTATTTGTCTTACACATAAATCAACAATAATGAATAAAAAGACAAACCATATATAAAACCATATTAGCAATCTTATCAAAGCAACATAACAGAGATCATAAAATGCAACCCTTAAAGGGCCCTCCCCTCGTGGACATCTCCCATAGAAAACCTACTAGAATCTCTAACATTTGGAAATACAAAGTGAGTTGCCATAAGTTCCCCCAACTAATCCCAAATTCTTTCTACAAACCCAATCCAGATGAACCATTAATCATTTTAGTGTACCAATCTAATGTCAGACAAAAATAGAAAGGAGGAGGAGGGGAAAAAGAATAAGAAGATTATAAATTAAAAAGGGATGAACAATAAATTAGTAAGAAAAGAGAAGCAAAAAGGACAATGAATTTGCAGAGAAGGGAAGAATTTAGAGAAAGGAAGAAGTAGAATTAATTCATGCATCATAATGATTTATGTCATTAGTTTATTCTATTCTCCAGAAAGAAACATAAGGTCCACGTAATGACAAAAGCCCTACACGACAAAGAAATTTAAATTTACTCTAAATTAGTACTGCAAATGCTATTTAAAAGAAAATCATATCAAGGGAACCAAATACCTCAAACAAGAAATATCCCTAAGTAAAATATTTTCCTAAAAATATAATGAAACTTGGATTATTGATTTTACATCACAACCACTTGTTCTGCTCTATACTTCACATTTTTAGTAGTCTCCAACCTATTAATCTCCAAAGAAATTTTTCAAAAGCACTTGGGGCCTAGTTAAACAAAATTCGTATCTAATTTATATAGCTCCACACTAAAATGGTTTAAGAACATTTTTTATTTCCACAAATTAGCACTTACATTCATCGTGCCAACAACTCTATGTGAATCCTCTCTTAAATTTATCAAAACACGAAGCACCAGAAACAATATGATATAGTGAGAACAAACTTGGCATCATCAATGAACTTGAAACTTGAAATTCTTGCAAACTTGCCAGACTCTTGATAAAATGAAATATGATGCAAATAGATCTTTGCACAAGTGTCATAAAAACTAATTCACAAACCAATCATGGAAGTACTAAACAAAAGTGTTCAAGATTAAAAACTCAAATTTCTGGTCTTCATGAATTTTTATCATATCTGATTGATCTTCTCCATCTTTAGAGCAATTAGCATGTGGATCCTCTATAGCCTCCCCTGACCCAACTAGATAGTACACAAAATCCAACATCATCAATTGCATCAATTAAACAATGACAGGCTATTCACCAGTGTACGAAATCGCGCAAGTAATAAAGCTCTGGGTAAACGAGTGTCAAATCCCAAGAAAACTACTTACCAAGTACCAAACTAATCTATTTTATTATTATTTGATAAAACAGAATTTTAAGAATGAATTAATGAAAAATAAAACAAACAAAAAAGTAAACAAAAGCAGAATTGTATTAATACTATGGCAAAAAGATCAATAAGACTAAACCTAGGGGACATATTTCACACCAATTTAATCTTATGCATTGACAATTATTACTAACCTAATTAAGCTTATACTAAAGGTCAAACTCCTTAATATTTCACTAACTTTCTCTTGAATAATTAATGAATTAACCCTTAAGCAACAACCCAAAATATCTCTAAATTAGATTTAGAAGCTAAGAGATCATTAAGTTTTATGGAATTTACCAGAGCCTCACAGATCGTGGTAAACTATCTCTAGCGTTCGCTCAATCTATGGTTTTATTACCTTAGACTAATTAGGTTTCATCTCTCGATCTCAACCTAACCCATAAAATCATTCAACTCTTGGGCCCTTAAGAATTGAAAGCATTACACACAATAATAAAACTTAGAATTAAGGCTCAATTAAAATTAACAACAATAAGGTGAACATGATAATCCGAGAATTATACCATTTTATTTAGGCTTTTTGGCCAGATTTTGGATACTTCTTGGTTCGTTTAATCACCATTTTACTTTTTAACTATTACATTAAATGATTTTTTATTAATTTAAGAGTGAGAATATGGAATAAATGAAAGCCAGTGTGGAAACTTGAAACTTCGCTAATCCTTAGGTGGGAACATGTCGTTTACTCTACAAAATTATTATGGAATCTCCTAATCCTCATACTTTCTGCTCAGATTTTATTTATTTATGCCAATCAATTGTGCATTAAAGTTTATAAATATTAATTGTTATACTTTTTCCATTATGGTCCTACACTTTTAATATAATTACATTTTGGTCCTTGCTGAGGTGGACTGATATGGTCATACGGTTGTGCGTCTTCTCTTGAGCAGTTGTCTTTGATGGAAAGACAACTACATATTAAAAGGAGGGAGACTTTACAGGTCCCCATTTTAGACACAATTTTATTTTTTAGATTCAAAAACCATCACTCTAAAATTGCAGTCTGTGGAAGATCCTGTAATTTGAAGGAGCAAGAAGATTAAACAATAATTGCTATGGCAAGAGGTTTGTCATTTACTTCCGCATATATTCCATGGAGATTTTATGATGAAATTGATTGTATTATCAACTTTATATGAATATTGGAATATGAATGTATTTTACATTTAGTATCAGAGCATAGTTTGAATCTCTGCCTAGCATGAAGCCGTTTGTTGCAAATCTGAAAAATATTGCATAAAATTGGGATTTTCTCCATTAATACCCGTACTGTAAATCAAGCATAACTTTTATTATAAATAGAATCTGTTTTTGATTTTGGTGTCATTGGAATCCTTGTTGAAAAAGCTTTCCAACGGTATATTATTTGTCAAAAAAGGAGTTCTGGATGCAAAGTTATGCTAGTTTAAAGTTTTGGTTAGAAATTATTGTTTGGGGGTTTTTAGAAGCCATTTACGGCACCGATTTAAGATGAAATTGTCATTTGGGATGTCACCGATATAGGTTATATGTCCACATTCAAGTTGCCCCTTTAAAATGCTGGAAAAATGGTTGGAAATGGGCTGTTGAAAATCTGCAAAACTAGGTAAAAAGTTGCAGAAACGGGTCAAGAAGAACCGACCCAATAGGATAAACGGGTCAAATTGACCGGCCTAATTCAACAGTCAAAACGGGTCAAACCAGCCCAAAACCCGAAAGGTCAATGGGTCAGGCCGATCAATGAACCGGCCAACGGGTCAGACCAGTCAATGAATTGGTCAATGGGTCAGACCGGTCCAGTGGACCGAATCGGGTCAACCTGACTCAGTCAAACGGGTCAAACCAACCCAGATTCAGACCTGGCGCTTGCTAGCGCGTGAGGGTGCTTGTGCATGCATCAAGCGTGTAAGGGTGTGTGCTTAGGCGCGTGTGAGCACGTGACGGCACGTGGGAGTGCTGTGTAGGCGCATGGGAGTGCCGTGTAGGCGCATGAAGGCACGTGGGAATGTGTGCTATCTTTTGGTGGTGCGTGGGGACACGTGGTTTAGTCACGGTGGCACGTGGAAGTCGGTGACAGCGTGTATGATGGTTTTTATGTCATATATTGCTTTATTATGCATAAATAATGTGTTATTCTTGTATTGATTTGTGTTATATTATATAATTCATGTTATAAATTATTTAATGTTTTATGATCATATATATTTGATTAATTTAGAGTAGCCGCAGCATCTAAATTATGATAATATATGCATTAAGTGATATTAGTTATGATCATATTAAGATTAATAACATCGTTTTGTAGTTAATCATATTAATATAATCATTTTACCCATAGGGCATAATATATTTTCATGATTAATTAGGGATGAAATAAAAATTATTCTTATTTCTTAATTAACCCACAGGTATTATGAAATATTAATAATTTATAGTTTCATCATTAAAGGATAATGAATCATAATATGTAATGTCTTTACCCACAGGGAGATTTTATGATATATAGATTCATTTATGATTTATTATTTGTTTTACATTGGTAAACTTATAATTGTTATTGATGGTTTGTGCCTCATAATTTATTTACTAAGCATGTCTATTGATATACCTACAGTTGATCAAACTTTGATGATGGTTGAGGATAAAGTTCCTAGTTTAAATGGTGATAACTACAAATCCTGGAGAAAGGCTGTCTTCTTCATTTAAGGTGCATTGATCTTGACTATGCTCTTCGTAAGGAAGAGCCACCTACACCTACAGGTCCTAGTTCTCAAGCTAAGATTGCTTTGTATGAATGGTGGGAGCAATCTAACTGTTTAAGCATGATGTTTATCAAATCTCACATTACGACTAGTATTCGTGGGTTGATACCGGAGTGTGAAAATGTCAAGGATCTGATGGAGGTAACTCATGCACAGTTTGAAACCTCAGACAAGGCATTAGGTAGCACCCTAATGAGTAGATTGACATCCATGAAGTTCACTGGCATTAAAGAAGTCCGTGAGCATATTATGAAAATGAGGGATATTGCTGCCCAGTTGAGATCCCTTCAGATGGTGATTAATGATGATTTCCTGGTGCATTATGTCCTAAACTCTCTCTCGTCTCATTATACTCTTTTCAAGATATCTTATAACACACAGAAGGATAAATGGTCAATCAATGAGCTTTTGACCATGTGTGTTCAGGAGGAGGAGAGACTGCTTCAGGAAGTGAATGAAACTGCACATCTGGTGACAGGAAATGTCAAGTACACTTCAAACAAGAATAAGAAGTGGAAGGGAAAAGGCAAGCTGCATGAGGTTATGAGCAAAGGTAATAAGGATAATATCAAGTGTTTCTTCTGTAAAAAGACGGGACACATGAAGAAGGATTGTCCTAAGAGGAAGGCCTGGCTTGACAAGAAAGGTAACCTCTTATCTCTTGTGTGTTATGAATCTAATATGATTTGTGTTTCACATAATGATTGGTGGATTGATTCTGGTTCTACAATCCATGTTTCTAATACCATACAGGGTTTTCTGGATCAAAGGAAGCCATTGGGAAGTGAATGCAGCATCTATTCAGGAAACAGGATGCCTTCACGTGTTGAAGCTGTTGGAACTTTTAGACTTATTTTAAGTACTAATTATGTTTTGGATTTGGAACGAACCTTTTATATTCCTAGTTTTTCTAGGAATTTAATTTCAGTTTCTAAACTTGTACCTTGTGGATACTCTTTTAACTTTTATGGTAATTCTTTTAATTTAATTAAGAACTCATCTATTGTTGGAAATGGTACTTTGGTTGATGGTTTGTTTAAAATTCATTTAAGTGATAATGTTCCTTATAGTCTTATGACTTCACATGCTAACACTGGTATGAAACGTACTATTATGTATGAAAACTCTTCTTTTTTGCGGCTTGATAGGATTAAAAGGTTGGTAAATGCTAGAGTTCTCGGAACTCTTGACTTTACTGACTTTGACACTTGTGTAGACTGCATTAAGGGAAAGCAGACCAACAAATCCAAGAAGGGTGCCAGGACGAGTTCTGAACTTTTAGAAATCATACACACAGATATTTGTTGCCCTGACATGAGCTCTAATGGTCAAAAATATTTCATCACCTTTATTGATGATTACTCATGATATATGTATCTCTATTTGCTTTATCACAAGGATGAAGCGTTGGATGCTTTCAAAATATATAAAGCAGAAGTAGAGAAACAATGTGGAAAACAAATTAAGATCGTGAGATCTGATAGAGGTGGTGAATGTTATGGTAGATACACTGGTATATGATAAGTACTTGGTCCATTTGCTAAATTTCTTCAAGAGCAAGGTATTGTGGCTCAGTACACCTTGCCTGGCACACCATCTCAAAATGTTGTAGCAGAACGGAGAAATAGAACATTAATGGATATGGTACGGAGTATGCTGAGTAACACCAAACTTCCTTATTCTTTGTGGATTGAAGCTCTCAAAATTGTAGCATATATATTAAACTGAGTTCCAACTAAGGCGGTTCCCAAAACGCCATTCGAATTATGGAAGGGTTGGAAACCAAGTTTAAGTCATTTATGTATCTAGGGTTGCCCAGTTGAAGTTAGATTTATAATCCACAAGAACGGAAGTTAGATCCTATGACTATTAGTGCATATTTTATTGGATATATGGAAAAATCCCAGGGATATAAGTTTTATTGTCCAAACCATTCCAGTAGAATTGTTGAATCAAGAAACGTCAAATTTCTTGAAAATGATGTGGTTAGTGGGAGTGATCAAATCAGAGACTCAGTTCTGAGAAAATTGATGCTTCAGACAATGCTCCTACATTGAGTAAAAGATTGGTTGTTCATCCAAACAGGGTGAATAATGAGGAACCACTCAATCAAAATCCACCTTCTGATGAGATTGTTTTAGAAGATCATTTTGAACAACCTCCACTACAGGAGGAACAACCTATTGTGCAACAGTCTCAACAAGACACTGTTGTTACAACATTAAGGAGATCTACTAGAACAAAGAGATCAGCAATTCCTAATGATTATGAAGTGTATATGCAAGAGTCTGACTGTGACATAGGTATTGAGGATGATCCAGACACGTTTTTACAAGCTATGAACAGTAGTAAATCTGAGTTATGGTATAATGCAATGATAGACAAGATGAATTCTATGTCGGATAATGAAGTTTGGGACCTTGTTAAGTTGCCTACTGGAAAGAAACCTATTGGTTGTAAATGGGTATTTAAAACCAAAAAGGATTCATTAGGAAACATTGAGAGATACAAGGCTAGACTTGTTGCCAAGGGGTTCACGCAAAGGGAATGAATAGATTATAAAGAAACATTTTCTCCAGTTTCTAAAAAGGATTCCTTTCGTATCATAATGGCATTAGTTGCCCATTTCAATTTAGATTTACTTCAAATGGATGTGAAAATAGCTTTTCTCAATGGAGATTTGGAGGAAGAGTTTATATGAAACAACCTGATGGGCTCATTTCAAGTGATGGTAAGCATTTGTTTTGCAAGCTTAAGAAGTCTATTGATGGATTTAAACAAGCCTCTTGACAGTGGTATTTAAGATTTCACACTGTTATCTCTTCATTTGGTTTTGTAGAGAATGTCATGGATCAGTGTATATATCACAAGGTCAGTGGGAGTAAAATCATCTTTCTTGTGTTATATGTATATGATATTTTACTTGCAACCAATGATTTGGGTTTGCTACATGAGGTGAAATAATTTCTCTCTCAACATTTTGGTATGAAGGATATGGGTGAGACATCTTATGTCATTGGCATTAAGATTCATAGGGACATGTCTCAACATATTTTGGGACTATCTGAGAAAGCCTATATTAATAAAATTCTTGAGAGATTTAGGATGAAAGATTGTTCACCCAGTGTTGCACCCATTGTTAAGGGTGACAGGTTCAATCTGAACCAATGTCCTACACTTGAGATTGAAAAGGAACAAATGAAAACTATTCCTTATGCTTCAGCTGTTGGAAGCCTAAATGGTGAGCATTTGTTTTGCAAGCTTAAGAAGTCTATTTATGGACTTAAACAAGCCTCCCAACAGTGGTATTTAAGATTTCACACTGTTATCTCTTCATTTGGTTTTGTAGAGAATGTCATGGATCAGTGTATATATTACAAGATCAGTGGGAGTAAAATCATCTTTCTTGTGTTATATGTAGATGATATTTTACTTGCAACCAATGATTTGGGTTTGCTACATGAGGTGAAACAATTTCTCTCTCAACATTTCAGTATGAAGGATATGGGTGAGGCATCTTTTGTCATTGGCATTAAGATTCATGGGGACAGGTCTCAACATATTTTGGGACTATCTCAGGAAGTCTATATTAATAAAATTCTTGAGAGATTTAGGATGAAAGATTGTTCACCCAGTGTTGCACCCATTGTTAAGGGTGGCAAGTTCAATCTGACCCAATGTCCTACACTTGTGATTGAAAAGGAACAAATGAAAACTATTCCTTTTGCTTCAGCTGTTGGAAGCCTAATGTATGCTCAAGTCTGTACTAGACCTGACATCGTTTTGCAGTTGGCATGTTAGGAAGATATCAAAGTAATCTAGGTTTGGATCATTGGAGAGTTGCAAAGAAGGTCATGAGGTATCTTCAAGGAACTAAATGTTTCATGCTTACTTATAGATAGTCTGACATTTTAGAAGTCGTCGGATATTCAGACTCTGACTTCACTGGCTGCATTGATTCTCGAAAATCAACATGCGGATATGTTTTTATGCTCGCCGGAGGTGCTATATCTTGGAGAAGTGCTAAGCAATCTTTAGTTGCCACTTCTACTATGGAAGCTGAATTTGTTTCCTGTTTTGAGGCAACTACACAGGTTATTTGGTTGAGAAGTTTTATTTCTGGGCTTGGAGTTGTTGAGTCTATCTCTAGGCCAATAAAGTTATACTGTGACAATTCAGCTGCTGTATTCTTTGCTAAGAATAATAAGAGTAGAAGTCGAAATAAACACATCGACATTAAGTACTTAGCAATAAGGGAGCACGTTAAAGCCAAAGAAGTGCTCATTGAACACATACATACCGAGCAGATGATTACTGATCCTCTGACAAAAGGCATGCCACCAAAGACGTTCAAGGATCATGTTGTTCAAATGGATGTCCCGTTTTGTCATTATGAGAGGTAATACTTTCATTGTCTGAAACTTTGTAATTTAATTTGTTTACTCTTTTAAGTTGTATACATTTTGGATGGAGACAAACAAACATTCTAGAGGACCTGGAACAAACATTTGATATTTGTTATAAAGTGATATTCCACATTTAAGCGTTTATTTAGAAAGAGAAAAATTGCATTGTAATACATAGAAGGTAATACTTGTTTAAAAGAGATGTACCGCTATGATTCATGTAATTTCCTCTTTCTAATTGAACATACCGCACATACATCTCTTGTGTTCTGGATTATATTATAAAAGTTTGGACCAAGTGGGAGAATGTTAGACTTTTTGCATTATGGTCCTACACTTTAATATAATTACATTTTGGTCCTTGCTGAGATGGATTGATGTGGTCATACGGTTGTGTCTCTTCTCTTGAGCAGTTGTCTTTGATGGAAAGACAACTGCATATTAAAAGGAGAGAGACTTTACAGGTCCCCAATTAGACGCAATTTTTATTTTAGATTCAAAACCATCACTCCAAAAATTGCAGTCAGTGGAAGATCCTGTATTTTGAAGGAGCAAGAAGATTAAACAACAATTGCTATGGCTAGAGGTTTGTCATTTACTTCTGCATATATTCCATGGAGATTTTATTTTGAAATTGATTGTATTATCAACTTTATATGAATATTGGAATATGAATGTATTTTAGAGTCTTTACTTATTGGTCTAATCTAATCTGAAAATTAATTAAAACCCAAATAAGATTATTTGTTTAAAAATGAAAAAAAGGTGGGACTTGTTTTCAGATTATTCAACTTTATTCAATCGAAAATATTTTTCTTTCTCTCATTCCAATCTAAAAATTAATTCACCCAAGACCACTATCGTCGCTACCATTAGCAATCACCGCCGACCGACGTGGCCAAAATGACTCACGAACGATCGGAACTGGCCGATCGTGCATTGATCTGGTCGTTTCCAACCATATCCAATCAGTTGTGCGCTGTTTCGACGGCTGCTGACTGCCGTCCGACAGTGGTGGCTAGCAGCCGGCTATCCTCTTGGATGGCTGGGGTATTTAGTTAATTTTTAAACTTTTATTGTGAAGGTGTTTAGCTAAATTAACAAATATAGAAAATTAAAAGAATAATCTAAATATTTTCAGAAAATGTATCAACCAACTATTATGTCTTAAAAACATTTTTCAAAAAATGTACCAAACAATTATTCAGCATTTTATCCAACTTTGATATAATTTTCAGATATTTTACCACACACATTTTTAGATTCAAATCCAATTTGATTTGATTCAACTCAACTTAACTTAAAACACTTTCTCATAATAATATTTTTTAAAAAGTGTAACAAACAGACTCGCCCCTACTTGGTTTGGTTATTTTATTTTTAAAATGCGATTTGAAATATGTTCGTTACTTTAGTTTATCATAAACGTTAAAAGTTGAATTTGTGTTACATTATCAAGTTGATTAGTTTTTATATTAGATATGTATAATTGTACACTATTTTTCAATAATAATGTTTTACTTACAACTGAGTTATATAAACAAACAAAAATTACATAAAATTTATGTCAAATGACTACTCTGTCATTTGTTTTTTGTTTGTTTGTATGACTCAATTGTAAGTATAGTATTGCTCATTTTTTAATTAGCTTTTAAGAATGAGTTATATTTAAACTCATATAATATAGTTATATAACCATGTGTTTGCAAAAAATAATGGGCTCGATCAACCTCGATCGTATGCACGTTACACATGAGGAATGATATTAGAATTTTACACATCACCAAGTTGTTAGATTGTTATTATATATATAATAAGTGTGCTAATATTTGAGCCTTGATTGGGTAAGTCCAAATGGGGTTAAGTTTTCTATTATATGTATTCTATAATAGTGAGAAATCTAGTGTGAAAGAATAGAGGGCAAGAGTGAAATGTCGTCATTATACTTTATAATTGTTGCAACTTTATGATATTCAATAAAATTTTCTATATGAATGCTAGACATAATTCCTTTATTGGAACAAACCAGGATAAATTGTGTGTTCTTTTTACTTTTTTGTTTTCTTTATTGTGTGTTTTTTGTTATGGTTTTCAACAATTTTAACATATATATATATAATGTAAAAAATTGTTGAATGTGTAAGGTCGTAGATAATTGTGATATAAAAAGTTATTTAGTATCATGAGTTAAATATAATGGAAATGAACTGGTTTGAAAAAATTTCCAAGGATGCTTCTTTTTTATCGGGAATTTGACTCTGAATATTGGACTGCTTAATTGAGTCATACTCTTCAAAAAATGCTGATGAAAATCAAGACGAAGTTCTGATTATACTAATAGCCCAACATAAGTGGAGTGCAATCTTCATTGGAGCTCGCAATATTTGAACGTGGGCCGAAGATCTAAATGGGCCGAGCCCATCCAGGCTATTCTTAGCCTCGCTTACATTTGTATTTAACAAAAGAGCAAAAGTGTACATATATTTTATCAATTGAAAGATGAAAGAATGCAAACAAATTTATGAATCTATTAATTTAATAGTTAAATGAAGATGACATAACATAACCCCAAAGGTTAGCCGAGCGGTCAATAAGGTTTGTTCTCTTAATTGATTTTTTGGATTCAAATAACCTGGAGATAATCTATTACATTTGTGACTTACCTTGAAACATTGAGTTTATAAGGTATTTAATGAATCCCGATAATTAGATGAGGTATGCGTAAACTGATCCAAACATTGCGGTCATTTAAAAAAAAAAAAAAAAAGATCGAATAAATATAATGAAGGGAAGAATTATGTTTCCATTACGTAGGAGGGTTAACTTATGCGAATACTAGTAACTTAGAGAGCTTGGAAGAGGGAACCACTAACCTTCTAGTGCCTTAATTGATATAGATAGTAACTATGAAAATTAAATAATAAATTTAAATTATAATAGCAAGTAAAAATATTTAATTGTACTAATGAAATTTTTGATAAATTGAACAGTTTAACCTCATGAAGCCATGAAGCTAATGGGAGAAGAGAAGTACCCTATTTCCTCAGAAAAATGCCCACTTGTTTTCATATAAAAAGCACAACACAACAATTTTACAGAACAAAAACATCAATGTGGCAGCAAATATCCCTTCTTTAAAAGCCACCTCATTTTGTATTTTTTGTTTATATCTCCACTACCCCCATCGAAACTTGTTTCTCATGCAAAGCCTCTGGTCACCACTCACCATGCAATCTTTTACGTGTCACCCTTTTGAACCTCCTCACTTCTTTATAAAACTAACTCCATTTCTCTTCTCTTAAACCCATCTTTCTCTCCTCCCTTCCAATTATCTTCATCATCTCCTTAATACTTATCTTCTTCTTCTTCTTCTTCTCCATTATCCTCAATGGCCGAACGTGATCGTGACCGTCCACAGCCACACCAGCTTCAGGTGCACCCACAGCACCGTTATGATCATCATGGAGCTGGTGTCAAGTCACTTATGCCGAGACGCGGGCCTTCAGCCAGCCAAGTTCTAGCGGTGGTCGCGCTCCTACCCGTGGGTGGCACCTTGCTTGCCTTAGCTGGTTTGACTCTGGCTGGTTCTATCATTGGGCTTATGGTCACTACACCGCTGTTTATAATATTCAGCCCAGTTATCGTCCCGGCGGCTATTGCTATCGGGCTTGCAGTGGCGGGCTTTTTCACTTCCGGGGCTTTTGGGTTGACGGGTTTGACTTCATTCTCATGGATCTTGAACAGCTTCCGCCAGTCCACGGGGTCGGTACCGGATATGGCGGACCAGGCAAAGCGACGCATGGCCGACATGGCAGGTTTTGTGGGCCAGAAGACCAAGGAAGTGGGCCAGGAGATCCAGAGCAAGGCCCATGAAGTAGGGAAGACTGGGACGGGAAGGACATGAGTTTTGAGTTTGAGTTGAGGCTTGAGGAGATGGAAGTGAAGGAATAACGAATGTGCGGTTCTTGTTTGGGGTTTTTAATGTAATGTCTTTAGTTTTCTGGTGTAAGTTTGTGTGTGTAGCCATAGGTTTCTATCAATGTAGGCATTTGATTTTGTGTACTGTGGGTTTCATTTTTTTTTTTTTTAATTTAAACGCGTTATGTTATATGTTCTGGGTCTTATATCTTCTGTTTTTCTGTCTTTAATGTTCCAACCATCTTCAGCTTAGAAATTATATGGATGAATGATGAATCTAGAAATGAAGCTCTTTCATTCATCTCTAGAAATAGAAAACAATTCTACAGTGTTACAATTCAAAATTGTGTGGTTGCACAAAGCCACAAAGCCCTCATTTGGCATTCTTCTCTTCTCTCTCAACAAAAATGAACCACAGAAACGCTTAATAGATATGTACGAGGAATTCATATAAAAACACTGGAAGAAAGAAAGTTAAGAGAAAGAAGGGGTAGGTTGTGAAATTGGTTGAGATTGAGGTTCCCCAGAAGCGGGATCATCGGGGTTGGGTATCCAAAACGAGAGTACAGAAGAGGCAGCAACAAACATCACGCGACGGGGAGCCCATTTCAAACATGAAGATACCCCAGTGTGGGCATTCCAACATGCCACCTACCACAAATTAAAACAAGTAACATAATCATATAGAAAACACAGAAACAAGACCCAAAAAATAAAAAAATAAAAAAAAAAAATAAAAAAAAAAGGTTAAGAAAGTTATGCTGTTATTACTAGTTAATACATCATGAATCTTTCTTCAATGTTGCATAAAACTAGTTACCTAAAAAAATACACCAAATTACTTGACACCATCTTGATCGTCTATTAATTATGAAATTTTTTTTTAAAGAAAAGAAGATGGTGCCACGTGTGTGGTGCGTGAATTCAGTATATTTTTTATATTTTTTCCGGTAACTGTAGCATTGCTCAAACTTACCAGTTTACTATTTCTATGTTACGTTACCAAAACTTCTTCCAATTTAGGAACTGACACTCCATATTATGTCAACATCTTCGTGATTGGGTTTAGCAGGACTAACCAATGTGCTTGACTCAACAGTTGAACGGTACTCGATGAATGTTAATATATTTATTATTTTCCCAACCATCCAGACACAACCAGCTAACAGCCTTAATTTAGATTTACATGAGCTTCATAATTTCCCCCCCTTTTAAGATAGAGCAGAAAAGAAGTTAAGGATGTGGTCCAGCACAGCCATAGTCAGTTTATTTAATGAACGTATGATACGAACTTATAAATCACCTAAGGAGTTCACTTTGAATGCACTCTACAAGTAACATTAAAAAAATTTTAACACAGAGAAGAAAAAAAAGAATGATACCTCATTTCTCATGTTGATATCCCAGGCATGAATTGTTCCATCCCCTGACCCTTTGACAAACAAGAAGACTGAACTTAGTTTACAATGATCCAAACGGAAGACAGGAAAATTTAAGCAGCAAATTGCACCCATTTGAAAAGTTACTTATGGAACTAAAATAATCAATCATTAGATACAAAAACCACATCACCACAAGTCTATGCTCATTTGGAAAAGATAGGTAGATGACTGATGGAATTGGCAAGATTGTTTCAACAAGTACTAAGAACTGTATAAGACGAGGTTCTTAAAAATACCAAAGTCGGATAAGACCCTTCTTAAACATAAACTTTCCAGTTCTTTAAAAAGCTTCAATGCTAAAACTAATTTTAGAACTCATAGAATAGAAATGACCAGAAAAAGAAAAGAAAATTGAAATGGACTAGATGATGCATTTTATTTTTCAAATAGAAAACATATTAAATACTGGATGATACCTGAGACCACATACTGGCCATCTGGGGAAAAAGTTGCTTCCATAGTTTCATTTGGGGATGGCTCCAAATTCACAGCGAACCGCTGCACATAAGAATGTCTCGTTACTGGTTACTTAAGCCACATCCTACATATATATTGTAAAGTAAAATGAAAAACAGAGTATTTAGGATTGATCTCCACATCACAGCGGATAGGTAAGACTATTGTCCATGAGAACCCTAAAACAAATCAGGTAAACTAACCTTCTCTCCTCCATATGCATCAAGAACATAAATGTTGTTATTTGTGGTCATCAAGAGCATTGATTTGCCATCGTTGCTGAATTTGATATCACAAACCTCTGCTCTATCTCCACCTACTAAGAAGGTGTCAAAGGGGCCCTGCAGTTGGAAAAATATATCAAATTGATGGCTTCATAAAGTGCCACACACAAGCTGATGTTTTATAGGTAAGTACCTTGTCATAAGAACGTGAATCAAACAATTTTATAGCACCACCTTCCATTGCCACGGCAAAGACCAAGCCTTGTTGATCATATGCAACTGTAGGTCTACCACGTAGATGTAGAATTCCCTGAAAACTATGTCAGTAAGCATAAATCACCATTGTGTATATTTTAAAGTAAGAACCTAAATTAATTACAAATGCCAATCCAAATACAAGCCAGTATATATATATACTTGCAACCTCGATCCACAATCAAGACTAATGACCCTAATTACTTGACTTCTTTACTACTGTGAAAGGGGGAGGAAACCAATCTTCAGCAATTCAGGATTGATTAAATTATTTGTAATGCATGTCAATTTTCTTTGGAAGCTTAAAATTTGCATAAATTTCATGAGAAACAAGAAACAAACCTGGCAAGCGTTTACACGAAGATCCCACATTCTGACACTGTGGTCAACAGAACCAGACATGAAGCTATCATTTACTGGAGACATGCAGAGGGAAACAACCCTACAACATCAACCAAGAGTTTAATAATCACAATCATAACCTTGCAAAATAAACATAAAACAGAAAGGAACAATTTAATCTTTTTCTTTTGTATAAGGATACATAAACCCTTTTCCGGAACCATGTATGATACTGAACTTATTTTTATAATCAGAGTCAACTGCTTTATCTACTTAATAGTAAACCGCAAACGAATCATGTTATTCAAACCTCTCTTTATGGCCTTTAAAGTAGCGGAGAATTCGATTATCATACATTGACAGATACCGCAAAGATTCTGGCAAGAAAAGAAAATACAGATATTACCATTGGCCTTCTTTAAAATCACAAAAATCAGACTTCAGTTTTACTTTACAAAGGTCAATATATTTATTAATTGCTCCTCTATCCAGAAATTTACACTGAGAAACTCACCTCCAGTGGAATCCAAATTATATTTTGTCGAGCAAATAACAGAGCTTGGATGATGGGTAAAGCAAATACGATCAGTGCCATGTTTCTTATGATATGTGGTCTTGAGCAACCTGAAGTTCGTAACGCAACAATAATTAAAACTTTAAATGAAAGTAATTAACAGAACATAATATCATCTAGGGTTGATTTGATCCTTTAAATGAAAGTAATTAACAGAAGCTAAACTCATTTTAAAATACTCGAAATTTACCATAATATTAACACCTGTTTAATTGAAAACAATGTACTGAAATTGGAGTATCCAATTCAACCTTGATAACAGTACCACTTTTCAATCAGCAAAGAATAGTTATTCCAGGCAATAATCTGACGCAAATTAAGGTGATAATTAGTTCAAGAAAGCACATTTGAACGACTCACTTAGCATTAACGATGTCGTATAGACGGACCGAGCCATCCTCGCTAGCCGTGACCAATAAATCGTCTTTCCGATGAAAGTCAAGTGAATTTATCTTCCCACCCTGAAATTGTAATTTTTTTTTTTTAAATTATCATCAGGAATTATAGGTATATAGCGAAATCTAAACTGTTTTTATTTTTTGGTATTTAATTTGTTAGGTAAAAAGAAATTATAAACATGAAAAGTAAGAAGAGAAGATTTACAAAGTCTGAGAAAACTGCGCCTACGGCCATGCTGCGCACAATTTTGTCATCGAGTTCTGTGAGCGCCGTCGTCGCCATTGATAAATTCTGATAAGAAAAGAAGAGACTTCGGAATTTAAAACGAGCAGCAATAACTGTGCGTGGAGGCAGTGGCAATATCAAATTATTACAATCCCAGTGGAGACAAACGACGCCGTATGGTAGACTCTTTCAGTCGCGCTTTTCTAACAGTTTCTTGCGGGAAATAAAAGATATTTGTTTTTTACTATTATAATATAATTCACTAATTATAAAACTCATAAAAAAAATAAATCTATATCACAAGGAAGAATTTCAAACCCCTTAAAGAATATTTTGATATCAATACCCTTTAATTGTGCTTATCCTTGTATAAAAATGTCATTATCCATATTTAATAATCTAAATATTTCATTATCCATAGTTTATGTAACGACTCTTTTTTACTCATATACTCATAGAAATACATATACTAAAATACATGTATAATAACATAATTAGATGAGCCCAAATTTTTCTTTCATTAAATATACATATACTTTACACAAAATAAAGTATCATATACAACAAGTCATCAAAAAGTGGTAGGCAGTGTGACTATTTCTCTTCGCTTGCAGACGTTCATCCGACTGCGTCCTCACCTAGATCCTGCAAAACACATAGAAACAATTGGGTGAGCACCAAAAGGCTTAGTAAGTAAATCCTCTACTCATCTGTCCCTGTAACTCTTTCTCTTAATTCTTTCATTACTCTTTTCTCTTTCTGTTTCTCTTTTACATAGCTCGTTCTTTCTCACTTGAATATCACGACCTCATCTAAACGGAGGCACGGCCGGGAACTCTAGCCCACTCTACGTGACTTCTACTCACTCATATGTCACGGCCCCGTCTTACCGGAGGCACGGCCGGGAACTCAATCCCGTTCTGCGTGACCAATACTCATTCAAGTGTCACGACCTCATCTTACTGGAGGCACGACCGGAAGATCACAAAGCTCCCACTACTCGTGACCTTAACTCATTCTCTGCCGATCGGACTCGGTTATGCATGGATTCGGAACTCTTAGCCACGTGAGTGTATTCTCTCTCTCTCTCGAGTGTCATAACCTCATCTTACCGGAGACACGGCTGGAAGATCACAAAGCTCCCACTACTCGTGACAATTCTACTCATCACTCACAGGTTCCCCATCACATGACCTACTCTATTCTCTCGTCTAGCACTACTCTTGTTTTTATTCTCTAGTGCTTATTCTCTCTTTCACTCTACTCTTGGAGTTTTCTCATTCTCATTGCTTTTAGAGTAACTTATACTAAAATTCTCTACTCTTTCTCAAGCTACTTCTCAACGCACAACTAATGCGTATGGATGGTTAATGCTTGTTAATGCACTAATGAAATGTCAATATGCAATGTCGCAAGAATTAAGGTTTACTATTCATGCTCATACTTCTCTTATGCATTTCATCAAACACCTCATGTACATATAAAAACTCTACTAAAACAATAACTATACTTCTTTCTCTAATCATCTAAAATGGGAGGAAACTCCCTCACATAGCTATAATCCCTGTCAAGGACAAACACTTCTAAAAAGATTGCTCAATCTCCTCTAATTTCATCTCACTCATCACACATCATGCAATCTCAACACTTCTCATAAATGAAGTGTATTCAACAACCACAAAGCAAATACTCCTTTCAATTCAATTCTCAATAATATAGCATACACATGCATATATAATTCTCTACTCAAAAGAGTTCTTAAATCTCAACTTGGTTGAATTTCCTTACTTGTGATAGAGTGATTCCACTAGCACTTCTCTTTACCTTGGTAACTTGCCTTTTCTCTACAATCTCAACCAACCATACTATAAGACTTCAACTCATTAATAGGTAAAATTCACATCTAAAGCAAGAATCTTTACCTTAGGATGCTTTAGATTAACTTTCTACCAAAATCACTCAAAAAGCCCTTTAGAATCCTTGAAAGATTGAAGAAAAACTTGAGAGGAAATGGAGAATGGAAGAGGCAGTGGAAGGATGAAGAATGAAGGGGTTACAAAGCTTAAGCCCTTTTTAGCTCAAAATATCTTCATTCATTCCCATAATGCCCTTACACTTTCTTGGACATTCCATCATTGTCCTTTGATTCCTTACACTCACACCCCCACTCTAACATATTCTCCATGAAATTTCCTTACATTTCACTCCCCACTTGTCCTGCTAATCAGGGGCAGAATGATCCATTTGCCCTTAGGCAAAAATCTCTAACAAATTCAATACAAAACTCAGCCGGCTCTTCGTCGTGGCGAAGCAAGTTTCTTCACCCCGACGAAAAATTACAGAACCTACCTCTTTGGTTGCAGAACCTCGTCGCCGCGGCGAAGTCTGTAACACCAAGATTTCGCCAAGTCTTTACAATTTCAGGGCAACCATTCAACTAAACCAATATATCCATTCAACCAAGGGCCAACCAAACAATATTAACAATATAACAACTCAATTAAGAGCAAAACAATAAAGATTCAAACAATGCACATAAATTAGCTACATACCTCAAGTGGGGCGTTACAGTTTATTTTAGGATTTGTTGATATAAAATTAAAATAAAGTAAACGACATATTCCCATCCAAAGTTTAGTGAAATCGGTTGGTACCCCTGGTTTCATAACTTCCATATTACCACCTTTAAATGGACATTGTTAATGACGGATGGCATCTAGCACAAGAGTAGAGGTGCTTTTACAAAACAGCCCTCGAACTTCTACTTTTTTCAACTCCCCTCCTTTTCTTCACTATCACTGGCAGTCTGGCACTTCCCTTTGCGTGTTTTCCCCACATTACCCACTACACTAAACCCCTTAACACTTCCATTAGATTCCCCACATTACCCTCTACAAACCCCTAACATTCCTTCTCTGGTGTACCCTCAAATCATTGCCCCTTTGTGCGTTTCCCCCTTATTCATGCCAGATTCTGGTTGATTTTGACACTGGAAACCACCATTGACACCACCACTCGAACCCCTATCCTCTCCTCAGCAAAACCCTTAACTTTCCTCACTCGGTGTACCCTCAAATCGCCACCTGACGGCCATTGCCCCTTTACACGTATTCCCTTTTTTCAGGCTAAATTGCGGTTGATTTGACATCGGAAACCACCACTCGAATTCCCACCCTCTCCTAAAAAGAAACACTTACCCCCACCGACTGTCCCCAATCGCCGTTTGTCTTCGCGAACTGCATAAGCCGTCGTGTGACAGTTACATTTTGCGACCCACCCCTTTCCACTGCATAACCCCTTTCCTCCTTCACCTGTGGCTGTGTTGTTGCGTTCGGTTGTGATTATTGTATGTAAACTAGTTGTTGGAAAACCCACAACAACACAACCTCTTATATCCAAATCACACCCACCACCTGTTTGAAGAAATGCCTCACTCAGCATCCTAGCCCAGCACATAACACACTACATGTGTTAGGGATGATTTCCAATGACAGGTTCGACCAGAAAAGCTTGAGCCGCACCAAAACGAATGAAAGGCGGTGATCGACAAATGGTAGTGCAAATGACTATGTTACCCTTTGACCGTGAGATTAAACGATTTGCTGTTAGTTTAAGGGTGAGAATTTGAGATTTATGAAACAAGGGGTAGGATGCTGCTAAATCTTGGGTGGGAACATGTCGTTTACTCATTAAAATATCATTGGTTGAGCTTTTTGAAATGAATTGTCAAATAAAATTCTAAAAGTCACGTATAAAATATATATGTATAATATTTGAATTTTTTAAAATTATTTCTCCTTATATAAACTAAAGCAATACTATCATTCTTTGCTTCTTATAATGGAAATTGTAACGTTAATACTGAAGATGGCAACCGCGCTCCTTTGAGCTAACGCACTGTACGAGCTCTTCTCTCACTCACACTCTGTAACAAATTGACTACCAATGGACTCTTACACTCCTCTATTGGAGAAAACAAGGGTTCCTCAACCTTCGCTGCAGAAATTCGCGGTAATTTCAATCTTCTCCAAGCTCCGATCCACTCCGACCCATCTTGGACCCGAGTCCGAACCCGGAAGAGACGCAATTTTCCATTGCCTTCACTCCTCGTCTCCCGCCGTCGTCGACCAATCCGTCCGAGAGTTTTGTCGCCTCGTGACCGACTCTAAATTGGACCTGTCTCTCGGGTTGGTGGAGCTCCAGCCGGCTCTCGAAGGATCAGACCCGAAATTTGTACCTCTGTTTGTTAAAGCTTTGGGATTTGTTGTTCGGGTCGGGTTTGAGAGGTACAACGGCTCGTGGAAGTTCGGGTCCACTGAGAATCATCCGTTTGTTAAGGTGAGAGAATTTTAATATACACTTAAGTTTAGAATATGATCATGGTTTTATGAAATTAGGAAACGTGGATGCTTATTCTTTAACTATTAATTAACATTTCTTTTCTTTTTTTAGTGAATTTGTGTTTATAGAATTTGGGGTATTCAAATTCATGTTTTTGTTGAATTCTGAAAGTATAGCTGTGTTAGTAGTAAGACATTTGAGTTCTGGACTTTCGAATTACTCTGTAATAATTATTTTGCTGTGTTTAAGCAATTTAAGGTAAAATTTGAAGTAAATTTGATTATTTAAGATTAGTTTTAATGATGAAAAATTTGAAGATTGATGCATTGTCGTTTTGTGGTTCAATTTTTTTATTTATGCTATTTTTTTGGTTCATGAAATTGCAGGTTCTATCAAGTCGAACTGAGGTTCAGTCTGAGCTTGTGCAGCAAGTTTTGTTATTTATGACACAGACTAAACAATTGGGAATGGTTGAAGTTTGTGAATTCTTGAGACCCTTTTTCAATTTTTCGATTTTACGAATACCCTTTTCGGATTCTTTGTCGACTTTGTTTGTAAGGCAGTTAGTAACATCAGTATCGTCAATTTGTTGTTCATTTCCAAACGATGCAATGCCAGTATTCAAGCTATTAATAGGTTGCCTTAAATATTTTACTCACAAGAATTCAGCTGTAAGTGTACTTCTTATTGGTGATTTTGTTTCCCTTTCTGCAATATTATGGTTGCTACTGTCATTTGGTGGTAAATTGGTTGATTAAAACTTTTGGATTAAGGTTTTCAGTCCAACTCATTATTAATAGGTTCTCTCTCTCTCTCTCTCTCTCTCTTTTTTTTCAGGAACATAAGAATTTCATTTACGCCGTGGAATGTATAGTGGATGCGTATATAGTGGTTTTGAGACACTTGGTTGTGAAGGGATTGGTATGTCCTTAAAACTTTCTGTGTTCCATTGATCTTAATGGAAATGATAACAGAGTTAAAAATTAAATTATTTTTAGTTTAATTTTGTTGCTAGTGTCATTTATTGCTATTTATTTTGCATTCATGTTAGCAGCTAGTTTCTGAGGCTCAAATGTGTGGCGTGGAGTTATTAGGAACTGTATTGTCGCTCTGTACATCTCCTTTCAAGCACTCTGGTGGCATTGAGCCCATAGTGGAACTATTGAAGCATGTATTGGTTGCCCAACACGATCTTTCATTGCAATATAAACCTGAACTATCATCAGTGATACTTTGTTTATTTTCTATCCTCCTCGAATCAGAGCTTGAGCACGAACACCTGTGTATATTGAAATTAGTATCATTCCTTTTAAACTGGAAGAGTGAAAAGGGTATGTTTTTCAATCTCTTATACATGTTTGTTCTAAATGTAGCATCAGCTATACTGATTAAACTTAGTTGACCTTGGTTTTTCTACCCTAATTCTTGGTTTCTTTGATACCACTAATAATCCATAAGTTTAGTAATGGGTATCATGTATCAATGTATTTGGGGTATTACTGTTACTTCAATATACTACACGGTCTGTGGGAATTTAGCAAATTTACAAGTTTACGGTCTGTGGGAATTTAGCAAATTTACAAGTTTAGTTTTATTGTTGCTGTTCCCGTATTTATTATTTACTAACAAATGTGAACTCCATCTTCTATTCTGGTACTTTGCTTTTTGAATGTATGTATGGTGACTATTTGGTTCTCCCTTCCCCACTTTTTCCCTTCACGTGGCGGTTGGCTTGACGGATAATCTCTTTGTCATTTTTACTTTTGTTCGCTATGATTGTTTAAATCTATTGCTGGTTGCTTACTAGTACTCTGTTGTATACACCTCTGCAGTTGGTGGATCTACATCTGATCTGAGTGAAGAGCTTTTATTGATATTTCCTATCATAAACCTGATGTCATCACCTTCTAAGTCAGTTAAATGGGCGGCAAGTGACTTGCTTGTCATGTTAGAAAACCTTTTAGTAAAATTGTTGGCAGTAACAAAGATTGAAGTGGCCACAAAAGGGGGATATTTCCCTATCAGTAGACCTGAATCTATTGTTTTTAGGCTCTTGAAAAAACTGTGGTTTGAGGTTTGTTCCTATTCTGTCACATCTGAGCTTCTTTCTTTGTCTTAATTATTTTTCCAGTAATTATGTATTTTTGCTGCAAATATTTGATAACTTGACTATTTTTATTATATAGTTGGCATTGAATAGAATAGAGTATTCCTATACTTCTTAAGGCTTATTCCACATTTTCCATCCTAAGTGACATGTCTTCCTGGTTCTTATGTGGCATTACCATATATTTGTGGCACTATCTCATATTTATGTGATTGCTTTGTATAAGAAGACATATCATGTGGGGTAAGATTTGGGAAGTGTCGTACTACTAGATAGAATAATTTAAATGCTAGGCTGTAGTCTTTATTCTCTACTGGAATTCATTTTTTCTGTAAGAGTTGCATTCATGATAGATAGGATCTTAATTTCCTGACACATTTCTTTCTTGGTCTTTACCTAATATGTGCTGAGTACAATTCAAAATTTGGCAATACGAGAAATGGCAATATGATAAAAATGTTGCCATTGCTAGCAAGTTATTATAGGCTTTTTGTGCTCTATATTACAGGATCACAATTCACTGCCTGGCTCTTTCTTTCTGACTTTTGCTTGTATTGGGGGCTCTGGCATCAATCAGATGGACAGTGAGCCGAGACCTTGGACTTCTCAACTAAAAGAATACTTGGTATGGATTGTTGACAGAAAAAAATCCTCCCGAACTACTGCTGGATCACAAGAGACTTTTTCATCTGGTATAATGCTGATAAATTCAGTTAACTTTTAGCATGCAACAATATACAATAGTTTGGTGTCTTTGTTTAGGGTGTCAAATTCCATGTGCATAACATGTTGCATTTTCCCCTATATTTTCCACTGTAGAAATGTCCTTGTTACTCTGTGCAATTGCCAGTGTTTTGGTGATGCATCCATCATTGGGGAATTCCACTATAGATGCTTTTGCTGCAATCGGCTTATTGGATTCTAAATTGGGAGTTACATTGTTGCTATCCATCCTATTTTACAGTAATATATTTACCAGAAAAGATGTTATATACCAGAATATGTTGGTGAGTCTTCCTATTTATGCCCTGAACTCATTTTTTGTGTGTTTTAACACAGCTTATTTAGCTTTCCTCTTTGCTTCTTTCGTTTTTCTCGGTGATTGAGATGAAAAAATTGTCAACTATTCTTGCAGCCAAAGCTTTTGGGACTGCTTCCATCGCTTGCTTCACAATCTGCAATGATTCCACTTGTAGTTCAAACCATTTTGCCAATGCTGCACAAGGATGCAAAGCCGTGTGTACACTCTTTACAACTCATATTTTGTGGCTTTCTTTTTATTTATTGATAATACTTGTTTCATGTTACAAGTTTTCTAATGGGCTACTTTCACAAAGGAGTGATATCAATGTTAATGTTAATGTGTTTGTTAATTATTTAATTGCACATTTTTCTACCATGTAAAACTGAAATCTGGAGAGTGCAGAACAGTTGCCATAGTTTTGTTGTCTGATGGACAAACGTGTTTGCTTAAAATTGCCATAATTATTGCTGGCATTGTCCAGCATCTGTCTACCATAAGAAATAATTGGTCATTTCTCCCTCTCGTGTGGGGTTATTACATTAAGTTTCTCTTGGGACTAGGTGCATATCTATGCCATGTCTTGAAGCTTTTGAATTTCCAAATGGGATCTTAGCTGCTGATTTACATTGGTGCCCATTAATGCTTGTACTTGTGCTGTATGTGATGTTTGGATATGCTCTCAAACTAACTGGTACTTTATTCTGTAAATTGTTTAGGTTTGACTGACATGATGATAATTTTCACCAGAACCCTACACAATTTATACACCACCTGAAAAGTTCCAGTGCTGTATGATTTCTAGGTTGCATTCAATCTTATGCAAAAACTTAACAAATTTAAAACTTTCAGTAATATTGGATTATTTCCTGCAACTATACTTCTGTTATTGATTTTTTGTTAATAATAACTTTTAAAACTGTTTTTCATGGAATTGTTTTTGGTCAGTAATAGTTGGTGTATGTCTCATATCCAGTGTGTTATACGCTACAGCCATTCGCTTGCTTTGTCAGACTTGGGAGATCAATGACCGTACCTTTGGGAGTTTGCAAGTAAGATTTTCTACAGTGCTAATCCCTTATTGCTTGACTCCATCACATGGTTACTCATTAAGAAACCTTTTTTTTTTTTCCCCCCTTAAGCAAAAAGGTTTTCCATAAAATTTTTAGTATAATTGGTAGTTTTGATGATGGTGCTGTATTTTTATTTGTGTTCAACTAATGCAATATAAGGTTGAGTAAGCTTAAGTAGGGGCGTAAAGGACAAGTGAAACTAAGTGGGGCAGCATGTTTGTGAAATGCTGTGCCTTTGCAATTACATCGAAACTCTAAATAAAAAAATTGGTCATTACAGCTGATAAGGCAATCCTCGCTGACGATTTCCTTCTATGTCCAGTTCTTGTTTTCTGTTTTCTTTTCCTTCACTTTTTTGTCTTTTGATTTTTCTTTGTTTCATCTAACGTTTAGGGAGTATTAAACCCAAAAGGTTTCACAGAATTCATGTCTGAGAGAAACATCTGTTTAAGTATGGCTGCTTCCATTCGGGATGTTTGCAGAAAACATCCTGATAGGGGTGTGGATCTTATCTTGTCTGTTTCGGTATGTGTTTCCCAAAAGCTATTTTCTTTTTGTTTTGTCCTATGCAAGCAGTTCTTAGGTGTTTCCATCTAATTGACAGGCTTGCATTGAGAGCCGAGATCCAATAGTTCAAGCTCTTGGTTTTCAAAGCCTTGCCCATCTTTGTGAAGCTGATGTAATTGGTAATTTGGACTGTGCTATGAACTTTCATTGTTTTTCATTCAAGCAATATAGAAACTTTCCTTAGCCGTACTGCTGCCTTTTCTTTTTGGTGACAACTTTTGTTATTCCTTCCACTAATGCTGCTTAAAGTTGAAAGTGTGGTTGCTTACAATCTTTAAAATAAATCTAAAGTATTTGCCATGTTTGCATTGCTGATAAAAATCTGGTGAAAAATGAAACTGTCTGTAGATTTATTGTGGAGATCCAGTTCTGCTATCTTTCTTCATTTTTCTTTTTATAATTCAACATTAAAGATGTTTCAATTTTAAATTTTGCCTGGTTTTCTATGCATCAAGCAATTTGCCTGCCTGAGTCAAACAAAGAGCCAAAGTAAATTAGCCTACTGTTTAAGATGGAGAATATTCAGCTTTGTCTTTATAGTACAGTTGGTTTTGAGTCCTTGATAGCAACAAATCCATCAATTTTGGCCATTCAACACAGTCATCATAAAATACCAACAAATTTATTTGTTGTTCTTTATTTTAATTGGATCATAATCAGCATTATCTTCTTCAAAGTTCTTCTCACAGAAAAAAATAAAAATAAAAGACTCTTCTCTTTAGAGGTAACTGATTTATTCAAAAGGAAAAGTTTGGTGGTTTGTTACTAAACTGCTTCATCGTAATGATCCTTCATCCAATGTCATTTCTCTAATGATGATGGCAAATTTTTCTCTCAAAACATAGATGAACATCTTTTCAATCAATTGTTTGGATGGTCAAGTAAGCCATACAGGAGATTTTTATCTGAGTAATTATCTCCTATTACTTTTTTTCATGCTTTATTCCAAGAAATTTTTGTATCTCTAGTTTCCAATTTGTCTTATCTTTTACTTGCTTTCTAATTTACATATACAATTAAAAAATTCTGATTCTGTGTTCTGTTCATTATGTTGGTCCAGATTTTTATACTGCTTGGGATGTCATTGCAAAGCATGTGCTAGACTACTCCTTACAACCAAATCTTGCCCATAGGTATGTATTTCTTGGTATCAATGTATCATCTTGTAACTTTTGTATTAAATTTACTAGCACTGGTTCTTAAATCAGTAATGGTAGAAATCTTAGAAAGAGGTAAACCTTTTGGGTTCAAACTACCGAGGAAGTGCAGCCTTTTGAAGCTTGGTTATTTTCCCCTGCTTTGGAACTAGCTTAGGTTTGGTCTGATTTTGATAACATCAGCAACATGGTTAGACAACTTTTTTGCCCGCAAAAATGGAACATTGCTCCTATTCCTTGATATGGTAAAGTTGTTTTATTATATCCTACATAACTTTCCTCTACTGTTGCATTATTCATGTGTGACAGTCATAATACTTCATTACCTTTGGTCTACTTTGTTTCTGGGTGATTCAAAGTTGAAATTAGCCTCCTTCAGTTAAGAATGCTTAAATGCCTGCTGATCTCTGTTTATTGGCAGCTTATGCCTTCTTCTAAGATGGGGAGCAATGGATGCCGAAGCATATCCAGAAACTTCAAGGACTGTTCTTAAAATTTTATGGTGTGTTGGTACCACTATGCGCCCAGCACATGACATGCAATGGGCAAAGGCTAGAGCCTCTGCCTTTGAGGCCTTAACCCAATATGAGGTAAATTTCTGAAATGTTGAAAAGTGTATTTCAGGAATTGGTTCCTTATTGTGACCACTTCATGCTATTCTGAAGTGGATGAAAATATCTTGCATTACATTTACATTTTGCTGTTAAACTTTGTTCAGTTTATTTTTGGCTTTTTAAAATGTACCTCTAAATCCATTAATCTATGCCCAGGTATCATTTATTGATAAAAATATTTCAGATTTTAAGCAAAAGAGCTTGGAGTTTCTTTTTTCTGAGACAAATCAAGATGTACTTCAGGCTATGGAAGGATTTCAAGTCAAGATTATAACACACGAGCATATGTAAAAGTTTCATATCCTAGATTCTGTTTTCCTGTATCACAAGGCTGAAGAATAACCCAGTACGATGTACTGAAACCTTCTGTCTTTTTGTTCCAGCACTCGGCGAAGATTTGTAAAGGAGAAAAAAGTACCTGGAAGTAAGATTGAGAAATTGCTGGATGTTCTTCCGCAGGTTATCTTCTCTTCAGGTACAATGAGATTGATGGCCCATAGGTTGCTATCAAAAGAAATGCTGGTTCCTATTTAGTTGTCTTCTACCCTTTCTCTTTTGTCTTTCTGTTCTCATGACAGCTTCCATTGGTAGGATAATTATGCTCAAGTTCAACACAGCAAAATGATCAAATTTGTTCAACCTTCACTATAACTATGCTGAAAACCAAGAAAAAAGCGGTTAAAGTGCGAGGAAATCATGCCTTTGATTTTTTGTGTGTGTTTGAATCTATAAAAGGAACTCATATAGGATATTAATTAGGTAGATATGACTCATTTGTCGATGAGTGGAGTTAATTTCTTGTTGATGGTAATTTGTGAAAGTTGCATATTCTAATGAAGTCTTCTTGTATATGATGTGGATGGCATTTCATTTGCAGGGAAAAGTAATGCTGGAGAGTTACCTGGGGCAGCCCTGTTATGCATTTCCTTCTCGCCTAAAGATTTGAACAAGCAAGGAGCATCAAGAGTTGGATCTTTGTTCTTATCGATTGTTTGTTTGTTTGTTTTATTTTTTATTTTGGGTTTACTATGCCTCTAAATCTGTGTACTTTGTCTCCAGGGATTACAAGATGTACATGCTGTGTATGAGAATGCACTGGTAGATATACTGCCATCTCTTCAGCTTTCGAGAAATATTTTTGTTGCCCTTCTTTCGTTGCAGTCATGGAAATCCTTCATGCGACGTTGGATTAGGGCTAATGTCCTGTCCCTTGAAGCGAAAGCGACAAACATTGTGTTGGATAAAACTTCTAAAGCTGCCAATAATATTCTGAAGGTTCATGTTTGTCTTTCATTCTTACAATGTTGTGTTTGTACTACAGCCAATGTGACATTTTTTTCTTTCTATATGTTGTTACTATGCAGAGTATGATACGAATTACTGAAGAATCTATCCCTAGATCTGCTGAAAATATGGCACTAGCAATTGGTGCCCTTTGTGCTGTAAGAGTTTTAAGAAGTGAATTTTTTTTTTTTTTAATTTCATAAATTGACTTCTTTGAGATTTCTTTGGCAGTCAAATATAATGCATGACAAGAATGGAACTATCTAAGTCAATTTTGTGAGTTTATATCCTCTAGATGGAACACCTAGATTTGGGAATAAATCCTGCTTAACATGTCTCATGAAAATTTTGCTGCATGGATGTGCCTGGTGTGAATCCAATATTATCTAGGAGACAGAGAGCATAATTAGAAGAGAGAAGGTAGGATGGAGAAATAGGTGAAGAAGGGCAGAAATTAGAAAAAAAAAAAGAAAAAAGAAAAAGGAATATAAATCCAACAGAGCAGTAGATATTAGAGAGAGAATCGAGGCAGAGGAGAGAAAGAAATTAGAAGAGAAGGAAGAAGCCAGGGAGAAGAGAATTAATTCTTTAAATAATTTCTTTTTCAATCTATATCCCAAAAAGTAGGCTTTTTTTACAATGGTCATTCCTAAACAAGACAGAAACTAAAAATGTACTTCTATAATTTAAATAATCCTTCCTAAAATAATATGTACTTAAATAAGTAATGGATCCGTTGGTACAATTGAATTCCTAAAATAAGTTTGTCAGAGCTCCTTTTTTTTTGTTTTTTAAAGCAGGATGACTTCTCAGAGCATCTCCAAAGGACTTTTTATACGACCTAAACACTTTATTATAAAAAGTCTATCCATAAAAACAAGAGTCCAATAGACTCTTTATACTTTAAATATAAATTAAAAAGTGAGTTTGACTCTCCACATCTAGAGAGTCAAATTTCATTCTCTATCTTAATTTTAATTAATAAATTACAAGTTTTTATGTTTTTTATTTATTAATTATCTCTCTTATTAAGTCTCTTTTTTGAAAATAAAGAGCATCTTTATTAAATTTAAAGAGTCGATTGGATTTAAATAAACATTTTATTCTTTATATTTAGAAATTAATGAAGATGCTCTTTAAAATAAAGAGCATTATTGAGGATGCTCTCATATCTAGACTCCTATTCTTGATTCTACATCAATTGACATATCTCTTCTTCATGACTTATAGATTTTATAACCTGTTAAATGAGGCTCAATCTCAGCAAGAATCTGCTAAAGATTAAAACTTTAATCTGGTCAGCTAATTGTGGAGTTTATGTTGTTTTAACTTTGGTTACTAGTGTATTGTAGTAGATGAACTGATTTATCATTGATGTTCTTTCCCAATTCCTCTACTAGATTCATTGATTTTGCTTGCTGTTATCAGGTACTGCCTCCATCTGCGCACACTATTAAGTCAACAGCTTCAAAGTTTCTATTAGGTTGGTTGTTTCAGCATGAACATGAGCACCGCCAATGGTCAGCTGCGGTTTCTCTTGGATTGATATCAAGCTCCCTACATGCAACTGACCACAAGCAGAAATTTCAAAACATCAATGGACTTCTTGAGGTATAGAGTTATCATTTGATGTTATCTTTTGGTTATGTATGGAATGGAGGTTCAAAGCAATGGTAAAACAATTGTGATAATCAGCTGAGGCTATATTTTTGTGAAGCCAAAAGGGTAAAAATTATCAGACAAGGGAAAACCATCTTTCTTCTTTGATTCAGGAAGGAGGATAACTCAATATGCATTATCAAAGGTTTGATGGTTTTGTAGTGCGTTTTACATACTGTGTGTGTTTCAGGTTTTGTGTGGCAGCAGAAGCTCCCTTGTCAGAGGGGCCTGTGGGGTTGGCTTGGGATTTTCATGCCAAGATTTACTTACCCGGGTTGAAGTTGCTGATGACTCTAACTTGGACAAAGGAAACTATAAGATACAGGAAATAGAATTACTAGGAAGAATAGTGAAAGTTTTATCACTGAGGATATGTCAACTTGCTCCCTCTTCATGTGATATTCTTGAAAATCTCTCTGCTCATTTTCCTGTGGGCTCTTATGATGTTGATATTGATATAACTTCTAAACTTCCACATGAGAATTTTTATGACTTGGAGGATGATATATGGGGTGTTGCTGGACTTGTCCTTGGTTTGGCAAGCTCTATTGGCGTCGTATACAGGACTGGGGCATATGATGCTGTTCTCAAGATAAAAGACTTAATCATATCCTGGATTCCTCATGTGAATTCTCTGGTTCAAGATTCTGGTTCTTATGATGAAAGACCTGAGATAGTTTTATCAGTAGGATCCTGTCTGGCACTTCCTATTGTAGTGGCTTTCTGTCGAAAAGTTGAATTGATGGATGATACAGAGCTGGACCATCTTGTTATTGGCTATAGAGAACTCATTTCTGAGTTATTATCAGTTAATAAATCTGGCAACCTCTATAAGAGCCTTTTGATGGCATCATGTGTTGGAGCAGGGAGCCTTCTTGCATGCATTTTGAGTGAAGGGGTGCACTCTATTAAAGGGGATCATGTAAACTGTTTACTGCAATTGTTCAAAAAATGTTACTCTAATCCTTACCCTCCTATCATCAATTTGGGTGGGATGCTTGGAGTTGTTAATGCTTTGGGAGCGGGTGCTGGATATTTTATCAATGTTCATCCATCTATACATGCTGGTTATGCACAAAAGGTAGTCAAATTTTCCTGTTTTAACTAAATGCATTGCAGCATCCCTGTCTGTCTTGTTTTTTCTTTTCTTAGCTCTTCCCTCTTTTCTTGCTTGGTTATGTAATTAACTGAAGGTATATATTTCTACTTGGCAGGAACATTTTTATATTTTGGGTCCTCTACTTTCTAATCCCCTTTTTGAACAATCTGTGACGCCATTGATGCAAGAAATATTTCTGGTGGCACAAAATTCTAATGACCATCAACTTCAACAGTATGCTGCATGGGCTATGTCATTTCTGCGACATCATATGTGGTCCAAAGAACTATTAAATATTGATAATAATATCCAGACTGATGCATCTGGTTCAAAATCTGCTTCTCACAGTTTTTCTGAGGACAGCATAGTCATGAAGTTCTGTTCGTGGCTAACTTATAGAAATTTTTCTGAGGTAGGTCTCTTTCTCAAATTTTATCATACTAAATTTGTTCTTACCTGTTCTTCAGGTAGATGTTTTGACTTTTAATCTTACCTTTTTTTATGATGGTTAAACTCCAAGAAAGCAATAGTCAATGCATTCACATTTATTCACCTAATTTTCAAGAAGAGGAGGCCAAACTAACAATGTACTTCGACGTTTGCAAATACTAGGATAATCTGAGATACAAGAGGATATATATTACAGGATGGAGGAAAAATCATTATATGGTATTAATGGTGTAGGTCTTGCTGGAATGTTGCCATAAATTAAAAGGTAGAATATCTATGCTGTTGAGATGGATGACTTATATACAAGAATTATGAAAAAAAATAAATAAATAAAAGGAATTCTTTTTCAAGAATTAGGGGGAGACTGTTATTCTGAAAGGTTGAACATTTGTAAAACTGTGATATCACTTACCTAGAAATAGGCTTTCCTATTCATCTTGAACTTGCTGATTAATCTATATAATTTTTTTTGCTCTGAAATTTAGACAGATACTGCTGCTTATGTTGCAACATTGAGGATGCTCTCATATCTAGACTCCTATTCTTGATTCTACATCAATTGACATATCTCTTCTTCATGACTTATAGATTTTATAACCTGTTAAATGAGGCTCAATCTCAGCAAGAATCTGCTAAAGATTAAAACTTTAATCTGGTCAGCTAATTGTGGAGTTTATGTTGTTTTAACTTTGGTTACTAGTGTATTGTAGTAGATGAACTGATTTATCATTGATGTTCTTTCCCAATTCCTCTACTAGATTCATTGATTTTGCTTGCTGTTATCAGGTACTGCCTCCATCTGCGCACACTATTAAGTCAACAGCTTCAAAGTTTCTATTAGGTTGGTTGTTTCAGCATGAACATGAGCACCGCCAATGGTCAGCTGCGGTTTCTCTTGGATTGATATCAAGCTCCCTACATGCAACTGACCACAAGCAGAAATTTCAAAACATCAATGGACTTCTTGAGGTATAGAGTTATCATTTGATGTTATCTTTTGGTTATGTATGGAATGGAGGTTCAAAGCAATGGTAAAACAATTGTGATAATCAGCTGAGGCTATATTTTTGTGAAGCCAAAAGGGTAAAAATTATCAGACAAGGGAAAACCATCTTTCTTCTTTGATTCAGGAAGGAGGATAACTCAATATGCATTATCAAAGGTTTGATGGTTTTGTAGTGCGTTTTACATACTGTGTGTGTTTCAGGTTTTGTGTGGCAGCAGAAGCTCCCTTGTCAGAGGGGCCTGTGGGGTTGGCTTGGGATTTTCATGCCAAGATTTACTTACCCGGGTTGAAGTTGCTGATGACTCTAACTTGGACAAAGGAAACTATAAGATACAGGAAATAGAATTACTAGGAAGAATAGTGAAAGTTTTATCACTGAGGATATGTCAACTTGCTCCCTCTTCATGTGATATTCTTGAAAATCTCTCTGCTCATTTTCCTGTGGGCTCTTATGATGTTGATATTGATATAACTTCTAAACTTCCACATGAGAATTTTTATGACTTGGAGGATGATATATGGGGTGTTGCTGGACTTGTCCTTGGTTTGGCAAGCTCTATTGGCGTCGTATACAGGACTGGGGCATATGATGCTGTTCTCAAGATAAAAGACTTAATCATATCCTGGATTCCTCATGTGAATTCTCTGGTTCAAGATTCTGGTTCTTATGATGAAAGACCTGAGATAGTTTTATCAGTAGGATCCTGTCTGGCACTTCCTATTGTAGTGGCTTTCTGTCGAAAAGTTGAATTGATGGATGATACAGAGCTGGACCATCTTGTTATTGGCTATAGAGAACTCATTTCTGAGTTATTATCAGTTAATAAATCTGGCAACCTCTATAAGAGCCTTTTGATGGCATCATGTGTTGGAGCAGGGAGCCTTCTTGCATGCATTTTGAGTGAAGGGGTGCACTCTATTAAAGGGGATCATGTAAACTGTTTACTGCAATTGTTCAAAAAATGTTACTCTAATCCTTACCCTCCTATCATCAATTTGGGTGGGATGCTTGGAGTTGTTAATGCTTTGGGAGCGGGTGCTGGATATTTTATCAATGTTCATCCATCTATACATGCTGGTTATGCACAAAAGGTAGTCAAATTTTCCTGTTTTAACTAAATGCATTGCAGCATCCCTGTCTGTCTTGTTTTTTCTTTTCTTAGCTCTTCCCTCTTTTCTTGCTTGGTTATGTAATTAACTGAAGGTATATATTTCTACTTGGCAGGAACATTTTTATATTTTGGGTCCTCTACTTTCTAATCCCCTTTTTGAACAATCTGTGACGCCATTGATGCAAGAAATATTTCTGGTGGCACAAAATTCTAATGACCATCAACTTCAACAGTATGCTGCATGGGCTATGTCATTTCTGCGACATCATATGTGGTCCAAAGAACTATTAAATATTGATAATAATATCCAGACTGATGCATCTGGTTCAAAATCTGCTTCTCACAGTTTTTCTGAGGACAGCATAGTCATGAAGTTCTGTTCGTGGCTAACTTATAGAAATTTTTCTGAGGTAGGTCTCTTTCTCAAATTTTATCATACTAAATTTGTTCTTACCTGTTCTTCAGGTAGATGTTTTGACTTTTAATCTTACCTTTTTTTATGATGGTTAAACTCCAAGAAAGCAATAGTCAATGCATTCACATTTATTCACCTAATTTTCAAGAAGAGGAGGCCAAACTAACAATGTACTTCGACGTTTGCAAATACTAGGATAATCTGAGATACAAGAGGATATATATTACAGGATGGAGGAAAAATCATTATATGGTATTAATGGTGTAGGTCTTGCTGGAATGTTGCCATAAATTAAAAGGTAGAATATCTATGCTGTTGAGATGGATGACTTATATACAAGAATTATGAAAAAAAATAAATAAATAAAAGGAATTCTTTTTCAAGAATTAGGGGGAGACTGTTATTCTGAAAGGTTGAACATTTGTAAAACTGTGATATCACTTACCTAGAAATAGGCTTTCCTATTCATCTTGAACTTGCTGATTAATCTATATAATTTTTTTTGCTCTGAAATTTAGACAGATACTGCTGCTTATGTTGCAACTGTATCAACTGTTTTAAGGTGCCTTTCGCGAGCACCCAGATTGCCAACCTTGGATTGGGGAGCGATCATCAGACGTTGTATGAGATATGAGGCCAAAGTTGCCAATTCGTTGCCTCCAGGTTCAGCTTATAAGAGAGGAACCCTTAGGGAGGAATGTATACAGTTCTCATTAGTTCATGCAAAACAATTTGATCCCCTCCTGACTTTCCTCGATGAGTTGTCTGATATTTCCAGGTTTGAAACATTTGAGCTCAACTTGCCGATGTTTTCTCCTCTTCCTTTGCAAACCAGTTTGTTTTACTCTTTTCTTGCTATCTGATCTGTCCAGGTTTGAAACACTTGAGCTGAACTTGCAGGCATTTCTGCTCTTCCATCTGGCTGACCTGATAAAATTATTCTCAGATTCAAGGATTGAGAAACTATTTGATGATGTGGCTGATTACTTCTCTTCATTTACTTCGTACCAAGCATATAATCCTGATAAGAAAAGCTTTCTGCGCATCTCATGCTGGAAAGGTCTCTATCAGTGTCTGGAAGAAGCTTCTCTTGAATCTCTGGAGTACACTTCAAACATGGAGAAGTGCATGGAGGTTCTTTTTACCTTGTTGCCTCCCCCACAAACTGTTGCCACCATTGGAGTGAATCAAAAGGATTTTGTACAGGAGTGGTCCAAGGCAGTTAGATGCTTAGGGAAGGCTAGACAAGGATGGTTATTGGATTTTCTGCAGGTAGGGTTATTCCTTTATCTTGGGTTTGCTTATTCTATAATTTTTACTGAAGCTCTTCTCTTAATAAAATGCCTTACTAGTTATTTACTGGTATTGAGATCATATGATTCTATAGTGGTCAAAATATTCAGAGCAATGTCTTGCTTTTATTATTTATTGTATAGAAATTAAGCTGAAGCTCGTTCTAAACAGAACCCATTATCGTTGATGTGAACCTTAAGAGTGCTGGTTGCTTTACGTGAAATTTTGAAGATACACATGTTATATAATTTAATCTTCTGTGGCAACAAATACTTAATTATAACAGCCATCTGCCAACATGCAGGTTTCACATATGGATCCAGTACAAGGAGATTTCCAGTTGACTGAAGTGCTAAAAAAGATCCAAGCAAAAGCCAAACTAGTTAGAATTGGTTCCTTCTCATTGACCGAGCTGGGAAAGCTAAAAGCTTACATATTGAACTTTGAACCACTTGGTTAGTTTCTCTATAGCACATATTAAATATATGGACAGATGAACAAGTCGTTACAACTTAGAAACTGGAAATATTTCTTGTTTTCACAATGTGAAAATGTTTGCCGATATTTAAAACTTTCTTTCTACATGAATCTACTTTTGTATTTCAGGTATCTGGGATGTGCTTATTGAGGTTGTGGCTGCACTTCAGCATGCGGATGAAAGTGTCAAAAGACAGTGGCTTGTTGATATTGTTGAAATTAGCTGTGTTTCACGTTATCCTTCTACGGTATGTTTTAGTTCCACCTGTAGTTGGACTATTCTAATATGAATGAAATTTGCATGCGTAGAAGTTAATTGTAGTTCATTTTGCACAAATTTTACTTTTACACTTTATTTTATTTTTATTTTTATAGAGAATAACAATTAATGTAACTATTAGTACAAGATGAGAAAAAGTGCACCAGAAATCTACTTCAGAAAAGATAAAAATTAGAATGAAACGCAAAGAAAAAAAAGATTGAGGGACTAAAACCTCCCAATCTCAATGGATAAAGAAAATAGACATCACTTGGGAGCGTGTAGTGACCAAAACTCACGAAGAAGTCATGACTCGATATATTTGCCAGAGCAAATTGGCATCTGCTTCATGAACATCTTCATAAACCACAATTCCACTGTACTCATATTTTTGGATTTAATAATTAGAAGAAAGGGGAGAGTTTAAACCCCATCGTTTTTGAAGAAAACAATATGAATTTCTTTGTATCTGAATATCTGTGCTTTTTATTAACAGTATAATCTATCGTATTCCTGCAGGCACTACAGTTTCTCGGCCTGCTTGCTGGTAGCTGCTGCAAATATATGCCTATTCTAATTCTGGACCGCCTGACCATGTTAAATGATCTACCATTGATTCTTACTTCGCTTTTATCAGATCCCAGTTGGGAAGTTGTTGCAGAGTTATTCGTTTCGTATCTCTGGGTATCAACAGAACGCGTTTATAATTGGGTTACTAGTTTAGCTGTTGGCGAGTCATCACCTAGCTTGCAACCTATCCACGAAAGCGAGAATGATACGGCTGCTTTCCTGTTACAGGTAATGCATCATGCCTGTGTATGTGTAAAAGATTACTTGCCTCTAGAGAAGCAGCTTAAGCTCACCAATATGGTTGTCACTTGAGATATAAATAATTATTAACTAAATTGTAACATAAGTATTAAATATAAGTATATTTTTCTTATCTTATTACTATTTTGTTTATAAGTATTTGGTTGCAATAAATTGATATATAATGTCTTTGGCAGAAATTTGATGTGTACGGGTTCGGACTATTTGAGTAACAATTTTCATTAATAAATTTTTATATGGTGTAACTGCCTTTATGGTAGGGATGGGTGTTTAACCCGCCCCGCTTTGAATGGGGTGGGAATTCCCCAAAATTTCAGGGGTAGGGATAGGTAGAAGAAAATTCCTTGTCCCTAGGGATGAGGCGGGGACGTGGATAGACCTGTCCCTGCCTCGTGTAGCCCTGCCCTACCCTGCCTTGCTCTGCCCTGCAGATTGTACATTTATTAAAAAAAACCTTTTTCTTCCTTTATTAGATTTTGTATAAAGTTAGCATCCCATGATTTAAGATTTTAAGTTATGCATCAAAATTTATGATTGTTATGTTAAATTTATTATAGGTAGCATTTAGTTTGGGGTGATATAAGATTAATTATATAATCTTTATTTAATTTTTAAAATTCTTTCATTTGGTTATCAAGTAATAAAAGATTACGTAATTTTTTATTGTAAATAGTGTTTACTATTGATAATATTGGGGGTAATCAGATTATCTTCCTAAGGGATGTTAATATAGGATTATCGGATAATCTTAATTTTGACCATATTTTGCCTTTAATCTTTTATCATTTCGGACACATGTCTACCAAATAACAATTCCTAGATCTCTACATTTGAGAATTTAGCTAAAATACATTTGTCACAAAAAAGTTTAAAAGTTAACAAAATACCTTAAACTACCCAAGACCACCGTCGGCCGTTAACCACCACCGTTGGCCGTCGGCAAAAGTTGTCATATCGGCACAAGATCGGTAGGCTCTTGTCGGTTGTGTGCCGATAAGGACGTTTCTAGCCATGGATTTGTGATCCATGGCCTGAAACGACCAGATCTGGCCGTTTCACAGCCAAAGATGTGGCTGTGAAACGCCATAGATCTGGCCGTGAAATGGTTGCTGTTTCACGACCAAAGATCTAGCATTTTCATGACAGATCTGTGGCTGTTTCACGACCATATTCACTGCCAGATCTAGCTGGATTAGGCCTTATCGGCGCATGACCAGCCAGATCCGGTCGGTCGCGCGCCATTATGGCGGCTGCCTGCGATGGTGGCTGGTTGCCGGAGGTGACTTAGGGGTGAGTAGGAGTGATTTTGCTATAAATTAAAGTTGTATATGGTTGGGGTGTTTTAGTAAAATTTCAAATATAGGGGGTTAAAAAAAATGATTTAAAAAATAATAGAATAAAATAATAATAAAAATAATATTGTATTATTATTTAAAAAGGAGGGTAATTTGGTAATCTACATAACATACACTCATTTATCCTCTCAACCAAATATATTATTATAACATACCCACCAATTTATTCCAACCGACCAAACACATTTCTCTAAAGATTTCATAGTAACTTATCTTTTCAATAATACAACATTCCTTAGTAATATAACATTCCCTGAACCAAACGCACCCATAGTATATTTTAATTATGGAATAAAATTACTTTAAGACAATGTTTTAATAACCAACTCAGGGTGAAATCTGGCAAAATTGTCGAGTCCCAAGTTAACCGTTTTAATTGGTTTGACCGGTCGGTCAAACCAAGTGACCAAAATTTTAAAATTTAGCAAATAAACCTCTAAAAATTAATAAAGTCCCTATAGGTTTGAAATTTAGTAAACACACCCCAAACACAAATTGACAATTGACTGGTTGGTGACGACGATACACCAGATGCAAACACAGTAATCTCTTCAGCCTATTCCCCAGAAAATCTACCTAAGATATGGCCAAAATTGGTTCGATTTCGACCAGATCTCACTGACATTGGCGTCGACATTCCAGGCTAGATCTCACCACCGTTGATGTTGACAACCCTCCCTAACACCACAAAAATACTCCCCGCAACCTCCGAACCAAAACCCATCTCACCCCACCCTCGTTCTGCTCATCAATTGCCGACAAAAGTCGGCTGTTGCCGTTGTTAGTTATTTTTAAAGTTCCAGTTGATTCACTCACCGGAAATCAACTTCGTCGCCACTATTGCACCCATAACCACTTTCTCTTCAAAAGCCTCAACATCCCGGCCTTCAATTGTTCGTCGATCATCATTCCAATTTCTAGAGTTTTTGGTGAATAGCGAAATGGGTAATCCGACCCGGTGAAAGCCTCGATTCTCGGTTGAACCGGTTCAACTAGTCAGGCTAGGCTGGGTTTTAAAATGTTGTTTTAAGATGAAATGAAATGACTCTTATAGGGGATAACTTAATTCATTTACTAATGTTTTATTCTTTTTGTTATATTTCTTAATTCTTATTGTTAATTTGTTATACAAATGATTGGTTTCTTTAATTGCTACTTGGTAGAAGATGCGTTTGTGTTTGTATAAGTCATGTGATTGAATTCTCTTATTATTAATGACAATTAATTCTTCCATACATGTTTTTTTTTTTTTATAATATTACATGAGACTAATCACTAATTTTTTTTAATAAGAGTTCAAATATTTAATTTAATTTATACTAAAATATTCTAAACATCTTGTCTGTCGTATGGTGACATGGAGTCATAGTCAATTGGACATTGACAGTTAAAAGATTGTTTAATTTTATAAATTTTATAGTGCTTTCTAATATTTATAGAAATGATTATAAATCCCCTTGCTAGTATTTTATTAAATTTATAGAAAAAATAATTTAAGGAAGAGTCTAATAATGAAATCGATCTATTATTATTTTGTAAATTTCACAAAATTCTCTAATAAATTGATGTCCCAACTTATTACTCTAAGTGTCACTTGCTCTAAAAAATAAATTTGATTAAATTATTACAAAACTAACACAAGTATATACACAATTGCATTATGACTTACAAATTACACAAATAAAAATATCAAATTATACAAATTCAATTATCTTTTTAATTAATTAATGGATCAATTAATTATAATGTTAAACTTAATCAATGTTGGGATAATGAGATTTGTCCTTTCACAAGCGAACTAATTTTAGTTGGAGGGGTGAGTGATTTATGAATCAATTAATTAATTTCAAGTAAATTATGTTAAGATTGAATATAGAGTTTTTTATTAATTTTACGAAAATATCAAATGTTTTTCTAAATTCTCTATAATATTTAATTAAAAAATTAATATTATATTAAATATTTTATTTTGATTCAATTTGCAAAATCATATGGGGAATGAGTAGGGGAAAAATCCCCGTGGGGAATTTTCCCCAAAAAATTCATACAGGACGAGGTGGGGAGGGAGGGTGATCCCATCCCCATTCGGCGAGGCGAGGCGGGGCGGGGCGGGGCGGGGACCCCATCCCTACTTTATGGGTACTTGAAACTTCAAGCGTGGTAAGTGTTATTAAACTCAATATTCAATTTTAAATAATCAAGTGCATTAAATAATCAAACTCCCAAAAAACTTAATAGGGTTTAATAGGGTGTATTAATTTGGTGCAATTTTCTGTAATCCGATTGTATTAAATTGGATTTTATATTCTTTAAATTGGATTGGATTCCAAGTCCAAATTGGAATAGATTGGATTAAAAAATTTATAATCTAATTTGTACGTAGACCGGATTAAATTCCTTAAAAATATATTGGTTTCGAACAAACGAGTGTATGTAACGATTTGTATACAAAATTTGTAAAATAAAATGTGATTTTATCGGAAATGCTATCATAACAAGCGAATTTATAGTTTGATACAGTTTCAGAGGCTATGCTAATAGGAAACTATGATAGCTGACCTATACACACCCAACTCATGATGCTTTTCACGGTTAAGACCTTCCTCTTATCCCAAAAATGCAGCTACTAGTCTCTTTGATATTCTCGTTATTTTAAGAGAACTACTACGTCTTTGAGGCTGAAAAAAAGTTTAAGGATGTGATGTCTAGAGATTGAGATGGCTTCTTGTTTGAAGTACTTGGTGCATGAATTTATTGTCTTTTCTTGCATTAAAGTGAATAATATTCACGTGCTTGTTAGAGCTCATATTCTTGAGAAATGTTTGGTTGGGAATCTGGATACCACCATTTGGATAGTCTTGAGTTTCTAATGTTTCAGGGGTAGAATTTAATTGAGCTGTAATTGAATCTATGCATTATGTACCTGGTTTGGAGTAATTTCTAAGTGTAATCCAGAGGAAAATGTTCCCAAGAAGCTTCATTATGAAATGATGGTCATAATTCATCTGGGATTCTCTGGTTTTTCTCAAAAAGAATCTTTTGGATAGATCTAATCTCAGTAGGATGATCAAACATGTTATGAACTAAGTCATACATATAACTCCTATAGAATGTAGTTTAATGTCAAGACTCTAGAGTAACTAAACCATCTGATTTGATACAGTGATATCTATGAAAGAATGTTATGGACCATGCTACGTACTTTTGTTGACATATAACCTTTGTTTCGACCAACTTGATAGAGGAAAACAATCTTCCAAGTTTCTAGAGGTTTGAACAATTTGATAAAAGTCATTAGAGAATTTAAATCAGAGGTTGGGGATGATTGATACTAGGAGATTACTTTGATCATATAATGAGTTGGGAATTGAATGACAATGTGATGAATGTGTAACATATACCAAAAGAACCAGAATAATTCCTTTGGAAATATAATGTCTGAACCGGGAGGTAAACAAAAAGATTTTTGAGAAAGGGTAATTTGGACGAATTCCTAACATATTGACTATAGTGTTGAATGCACTGGATTTGATAGGAAAAGATGAGTGTTGGCATTTTCATCAATAGTACGAGTCTTGACAAGGCCATGAAATTTAGGAGGTGTGTTTGACACACAAGTAGTCACGAAGATGAGTAGGAACTAGACTGGCTTGATGAAGGATACATGTAACAAGGGAGTAATTTGGACCCGAGGTTTAAAAAAACAAACTGGATTGACTTGTTAGGCTTTGGGCTTGGATAGAAATCTACAATGATATTGTTGTGGGCCGTGTGGCCTTTGATGGGTTTATGAAACAAATTGGATTAGTAGTAATGATTGATACTTATATTTTATTCGTCGTTTGTTACCTGATTTAGTAGTAATACCGATTCTTATATTTTATTCATTGAATTTTAGCAATTGAAAATGGTCGAGAACTGACAGGCAACAGAAGAAACGTTGTGGTCCAGAGGACAAGAGAAAGGTTTTCCTGATTGTCACTGTGCATGGAAAAATCAAGATATGAAGATGTATCCTGCCAAGGGTTTGTCATTCTGAGTCGTTTTAGTTTATTAATTGACATTGTTATTTGACAATGTAAATTTTTAGCTACTTCGTAAGGATAATGCGGATGAACAGGGAAATCATTCCCTCTCAATGATTGACAAGAGGAAGTTTGGCAAGAAGAACGTTAACAACGAATTTGTTCGCTATAAGCTCAAGGTAAGTTTTCGACTATCTTGCAATTTATTTAGGCCTATTATCAAATACCTCACTTGAGGTTTCAAGATAACCCCAATCACCTAGACAGCTACCCTCGGTTCTGCAATTTTCTCCATAATTTCCCTTGCAAAGAGATTAAAACCCAGAGTCATTCGAATTTTGACACCCAAACCTACGGTTTCGACGGCCTCATTAAGATTGAGCTTTCATAAATGCTTGGGAATGATTTATTATAAGTTTTGAATTGAGGTTGACAGCACAATAGGTTGTCAAGTGAGAGTGAAGAGGTACATGAGAGGAAAATAAGGAAAGGGTTTGAGCTTAGTGCATGAAGGGAATGCTGGAATGGAAAAATCAGAAACGAACAAGAAACTTATGCTTAAGAAAATATTGGAGAAAGATGTAGGACTGGAGGTAAATAGGTAATTTATTTATTTGCCTTTTAACTTCGTTCTTTTTACGTCTTTCCAGTGTACTGAATGCAAAAGTGTTGTTGTTGGTTCCATGTCCAACTTCCTGTTAGGCATCCCCACCCGGATTGCAGAGATAGAAGTCTTAGGATTTGACCTTGTTCCAAGAGAGAATACATCAGTTTCAAACATGAGTTTATTGCAGAGACGATCAATTTCTTTTGAATAAAGTATTATTCGAGGAACTTTTACACTTTGTTCTAGCCATGTCATGGTTTATGATTTGGTTGAATAGATATTTGTTATGCTTGAAAAAGTAGGGTTGATGCCAAACTTTGTCAGCATGGGTGGTAAGAGCTTAGGTAGGTTTTACAACCATTCAGATGAAGCCATGTCACATGCTGACGTAAGCGGCATGCTCCTGCCAGTGCAGTGGGTATGTGCTAGATTGACGAAAGGCTGGAAACGGTCCACGTGTCCAATCCCTGCAGAAGTCTAGGAAATCACTTGAGCAGGTGAGCAATAGGACACAAAGAAGGATTTGTATGGCAATCTGACCCACTCACAGATTTAGTAAACATTACTTCAATTCATCCCACTATAAATAGAGGGCTCCTCTCCCGTTTATGGGATTAGCTAATTTTTCTCTGAAATAGCATACTCTCTCTCTCTCTCTCTCTTGTATTCACTTGTATTCTCTAAGCTATAAATCAGTTTGTTGAACGCGACCTAATCTCATATATTAATACAATATCAGTGGACATATGATTCACTTATTTAAGCATCCGAACCACTTTAAACATTGTTCTTTACCCCATAATCAAATACCCCCATAATCATGTGTGACTTTTGAGCTCACTCAGGATTTCTCACATGTGAGTAGTTGGTGTCAAAATCAAGCATCAACAGTTTGATGCTAGAGGAAGGGCCTGATTTAATACTTGTTCTTCATCAGGAGAATCTCTGACTAATCGGTCCCACTATAGCAAATGGCTCGCCGATTTGAATTTGAGCGAACCAATCATGGTGATGAAGAGATCCCCTAGGTACAAGAGGACACTTCTCTCGAAGTGCCCTTAGTTCTACAAAACATCGTGGGGGATATCCTTTCAAGCTCACGGCTTGATCCAGCCGTCATGAGCTACCTGAAGAGGTTCAACAATACTTTTCAAACGGTCAGCCAAAGGCTGGACTGGTTGGATCGGGTCGTGCCACTCGAATCGAATGAGGCGTTCCACTGCCAAAAACGCCTGCAGGTCGCATGAAAGTACGAAAAAGGGCAAAAGCCCATACTGCGCGCACTGCAGCATGTCAAAGAAAGGGAAAGCAAGTGGCGCATAGCCAGCCTAGAGGCTCCGAGGGGCCAACGAACACCGACCGTGCCTTGGGTAGAATACCTGTGGCACAAAGGCTCGGTGATATGTCGCTGCCTGAGCCGTCCCGTGCCACGTCGCATGAGCACTCCCACAAAAGTGCAAGGCAGGGAGACTCCCATTATCGTCAAAATGACGACTTCGATCGTCGTCGTACGGGAAGTTCCCACTATCCGCGGGTCGGTTCGTACTACCACGGAGGTCAGGAAGGTTCCCTAGACCATTCAACGCCATCACACGACTCTAGCCAGCGTGTGTTAAGATTGGCCAGGACTGCCGGCCGAGGCGAGGAGGAATCCGACCTACGGTCTTTCATCAACCGCAACTGTGAGGGTCGAACCCACGTTGCGGAAAGCGATCCCCAGATGGCTCTGTTGCCTCAGATTGAGGAACTACAGCGAGCCCTGGATCAATTAAAGGCTCAGCGAAATGAGCAAGGGCAGGTCACAGAGGCGTCTCACTTTTCTCTGGCAGTGTTAGCCGCCCCTCTCCTGTCAAGATTTAGAATGCCTGACATGCGAGCATTCGATGGGAATTTCGATCCGCAGGATCATCTGTACGAGTTCAACGACTTCATGGAACTCCACCAAGTCTCTAACTTCGCAAAATGCTATTGCTTGGCGGTAACTCTTACTTCTCATGCCAAGCGATGGTTCAGGTCGCTCCCAGCGGGATCAGTCAGCTCATGGCTTCAGATGAGCTCGACGTTTCTGAGACACTTCTAGGCGAACATGAAGTTCTCGATGCATCTAAGCTATCTTAGCAACATAAGGCAAGAGAGGGATGAACCCTTTTAATCTTATATTGACAGGTTTCACAGGGAGCTCCATAAGGTAGCTCACACTCCCGAAGAGTCCGTTCGGACTCTCATCATCGCGGGAGTTCGTCCACAGACAGATTTATGAAAAGAGCTGCAATCTGAGGACGATGTTTCCCTCACTCGCTTCTACAGTTTTATGAAAAAATACCTCCGTATTGAAAACTTCGTGGCGACGCTCAACTGCCACGACCCCGATCCTTCGGGAAGTGCGCCTGGTCGGGGGGAGAATAGGAAGGCTGATCGCAGATGGGCTAATGACGATCAGTGAGAAGGAAAGAAGCAGCGGTATAAGCCCAAGAAATCTTACGCCTCAGTTCCTCGTTGCGATCGCGACAAGAGTCAATACACTCCTCTGAATGCATCGGTCTCTGCTATTCTTGATAAGTTAGAAGAGGCTGGCCTGCTCGGAGAGCCTGAGCCTATGAAAAATTCCCCTTCAGCCAGAAACAGTAAGAAGTACTGTTGCTATCATAGGGATAACGGGCATCACACCGATGAGTGTCGAGCCCTTAAGCAACAGATTGAAGACCTCATCAAGCAGGGGCACTTCAAAGAGTACGTTGATGACTCTACTCCCATTTGGGAGAAAGACCAGGAGGAACCAGGCAAGAAGCGTCGTGGTCACAAAGGTATCTACAGTGTAAGGATTATCTTTGGGGGACCACATCTCGTAGGGAATTTGCGAGGTGCCCAAGAAAGGTATGCTCGCGCGGCCCATCACGATCCTATCAGTGTATTGAACACGATGTGGCGACCATCTAAGGTTCGGAGAGAGGAGGAAATCACCTTCTCCAAGAAAGATGCAGTGCGACTGCATCATCCCCATGACGATGCTCTCGTCATCACGTCCCAAATAGGGCGTTGCGACATCCACCGAATACTGGTGGACAACGGAAGTGTCGTGAACATCTTGTTCCTGCGAGCTTTCGAAAGAATGAATCTGGATGAGGCCGATCTGAAGCCTGCCTCCATCCCTCTATACGGGTTCACCGGGGATCACCTGATCCCCAAAGGAACGATCTCACTCTCGGTCACATTGGATGACTTTAACGAGGTGACCAAGATCACTGAATTCTTAATAGTGGACTGTCCGTCCGTTTTCAATGGCATCTTGGGACGACATCTACTAAGAAACTTCAAAGTAGTCACTTCGATCTACCATCTAAAGATGAAATTCCCCACCCCGATGGGTATAGGGAAAGTTAGCAGATCTCAACGCGCATCTCGCGATTGCTATGTAAAGGCAGTACAGACGGCATGCAAGGGAAAAGGCAGTCCACCTGGCATCCCCGAACAGGCAATGGCGATCAGCCGGATCGAACCACAGCTTGGTCCAACGGAGGATAACTTGGATCCTCGTATCCAAGAATGCCTTTCCAGTGGGTCGGTTGAGGACTTGTTCGAAGTATCAGTCGACTAGAGCGAGCCGAGCTGAGTGTTGAGAATTAGAAGTAATCTTAACCCCCAGCTCGCCAGCGACCTGACTAGCTTTCTCAAGGAAAACATCGATGTCTTCGCATGGACACATGCTGACATGGTTGAGATCAGCCCGAATATCATTTGCCATGCCCTGAACATCGATAGTGAGGCCAGGCCGATCCGCTAGAAGAGAAGAGCAATGGATCCGGAGCGATATGCTGCCTTGAAGGTTCCTTAAAGGTTGAGATAAATAATCTCCTTCTAAATGGATCCATCCGGGAGTCGCTCTACCTGAACTGGGTCACCAACTAGGTTTTGGTAAAGAAGCCCAACGGCAAATGGCGGACGTGTGTTGACTTTACCGACCTCAACAAAGCCTATCCAAAAGATAGCTTTCCCTTGCCAAGGATTGATCAGCTCGTTGATGCCACCTCTGGGCACGAGCTACGGAGTTTTATGGACGCCTATTCGGGATACAATCAGATTCTAATGTACACGCTAGATGAAGAGCATACCTCATTTATTACAGATCAGGGGCTATATTGTTACAGGGTTATGCCTTTCGGCCTAAAAAATGCTGGAGCAACTTACCAGCGACTGGTTAACTGCATGTTTTTCGAATAGATCGAGAAATCGATGGAAGTTTATGTTGATGACATGCTGGTCAAATCGCATGTCACTTCAGATCACATGGCACATCTCGCTGAGATGTTCGACATACTTCGGAAGTATAGAATGAAGCTCAATCCTCTTAAATGCTCATTCAGAGTATCCTCAAGAAAATTTCTGGGGTACATGGTTAATCAGAGGGGAATAGAGATCAACCCAAAAAGATCTAAGCTCTCCTCGATATGAAAAGCCCGACCAATCGAAAACATGTTCAGAGTCTCAATGGGCGAATAGCGGCACTCAGTCGCTTTATATCGAGGGAAACAGATCGCTGCTTGTCATTCTTTAATATACTCAGGGCTAACAAGAAATTCGAATGGACTCCTGAGTGCGAACAGACATTCCAAAGCATTAAAGAGCACTTCGGAAAGCCACCTCTTCTGTCCAAGCCTTTTCCGCAAGAAATTCTCCTTCTGTATCTGTCCGTCTCTCAGTATGCGATCAGTGCAGCTCTAATCCAGGAGGAGGACAAGGTCCAATGGCGGGTATATTACGCCAGCAAGCATCTATTGGACGCCAAGATGCGGTATCCAGAGATGGAGCGATTGACTTATGCTTTGCTGATCGCCTCCAGAAAGTTGTGACCTTACTTCCATGCCCACACAATCTATGTATTGACTAACTATCCGCTCAGGTGGGTCCTTCAGAAGCCAGAGGCTTCGGGTAAGTTGCTCAAGTAGGCTATGGAGCTAAGTTAGTTCGATCTGCAGTACAGACCGAAGTCAACGATCAAAGGGCAGGCTGTTGCCGATTTCATCTTAGAATTCTCATATCATCCGTCTAAGGAATCTGAGCAACATGCTAGCGAAGTCACCTAGGAAACTGTCCAAAATCTATCGACTTAGAGCCTTTACATCGATGGATCGTTGAATAGGTAAAGGGTTGGAGCAGGTCTCCTTCTCCTAAGTCCCGAAGGGACTCGTACTCACAACATTCTTCTGTTTAGGTTTAAAGTAACCAACAACGAAGCTGGGTATGAAGCTCTGCTCGCTGGACTACGATTGGCGAGAGAAATGGGATCAACCGCGATCAGTATCCACAGCGACTCCATGCTGGTTGTCAACCAGATTTTGGGGGAGTATCAGGCTAAGGAAGAAACATGATCGGCAATTTGAAGGAAGCTAAGGCCACACTCGAGCTGTTTAAGCACTTCACAATCACGTCAATTCCTAGAGACAATAATTATGTCGCGGATGCCTTTGTAAAGATAGCCTCATCGTTGGACTCAGATGCGCTAGAGAGTATTCCTGTTCAGTTCATAAAAGCCCCTATTATTAGCTCGCCCGAACAGGCCGTGAATGTGACCAAGCCAGTTTTCTGGATGACCCCGATTATCCAGTATCTCTGAGACGGGACCTTGCTCAACGACAAGATTGAGGAAAAAACCCTACGAACGAACCAGAGCTGCTCGTTACACACTTATAAGAGATCAACTGTACCAGTGAGGGTTTAGCTCCCCTCTCTTCCGATGTGTAACCAACGAGGAAGCATACTATATCATGAAGGAGATACATGAAGGGATCTGTGGTAATCACACGGCCGCACGATCTCTTGCCAACAAAGTTGTTCGTCAAGGGTACTACTGGCCCCTGCTCTAGGAGGACACCTACAACTTTGTTAATAAGTGTGATAAGTGCCAACGGTTCGCGAACATACTGCGAGCTCCTTCCCACCAGCTGATAACTATGACCAGCCCCTGGCCATTCTCCATGTGGGGAATCGATCTAATTGGACCCATGCCAGCTGGTAAAAGGGGAGTCAAGTATACGGTGGTCGTGGTGGACTGCTTCACCAAGTGGGTCGAAGCAGAGCCTTTGGCTGCGATCACCACCAAAAAACTCAAGGATTTCGTCTTCAAGAACATTGTGTGCCGCTATGGGATTCCTCATACCCTTATCTCCGGTAATAGAAAGCAGTTCGATAACAAGAAATTCAAGCAGTTCTGCGATGATCTGGGTATCCACAAAAGGTTTGCCTCAGTCGTAAGACCGCAAGCAAATGGTCAGGTTGAAGCTGTCAACAAGACCATCAAGCACACTCTGAAAGCCAAGCTTGGCGCTGCCAAGGGAAATTAGGTTGATGACCTCCCTGAAGTCTTATGGGCATATAGGACAACTCTGAGAACCTCTACCTCGGAAACACCCTTCTCGCTAGCATACGGCTGTGAGGCAATGATCCCTGTGGAGTTAGGAACTGGTTCACTTTAGAGAGACTTGTTCAATGAAACAGACAATGAGGCGCTTATGCGCGCAAGTCTGGATTTAGTTGAAGAACATTGCAGCAAGGCTCAACTGAGAATAACAGCTTATCAGAAGCGCGCGAAAATGTTCTTTGACTCCAAGGTTAGAAAAAGAGACTTCCACGTCGGCGACCACGTTCTAAAGGAAGTCCTTCTTGGTACAAGAGAACCGAGTGCGAGAGTATTGGGGCCGAACTGGGAAGGTCCGCCAAAGTGATAAGACCAGGGACTTATCACCTCAAAAGGCTGAACGGTTCCGAAGTATCGCGAGCTTGGAATGCTGAGCATCTCCGCCCATATTATCAGTAATTCCGAACTCATTTCTTTTCAATTCTCTTGTAAAGACTTAACTTCTCTCAAGACTTGTAAATAAAAGTTCCTTTGCAATATCTTTTCCTATATGTATATAGTTCTGTTCGCATAAATACTATCCGCATAAATACTATTGTAAACAGTTAGAAAGCGACCTCATGTATAACGTTTGTGGGGTACGAAAAATTTTAAGTACTCACAAAAAGTTAAGAAAACGATGTCTTTATTTATTAATAATGAAAAAAGTACATGCAAGCAAGCATAGGGAAGGTGGTATAAAAGCAGAAAATCACTGGTCCTCATCCCTAGGTCCTGGTGTGCAACCTCAACATCTTCAGGCTGGTCGCCAATCACCTGCTCGGGTGTGGGCTCCTTTGGGACATACTTTGGATGCTCCTATTCTGGATCAGGTCCCCGAGCTGCCTCTTCGTCCTCGGCCCGCGCCATGGGGGTAAGCATAGTTTGGTACTCATCGGGGAGGTCAGTCAGATCGATGGTAGGGTTCTTCGGTTGAAGGGCATAGATGGACTGGATCGTCCATTCGGTAGCCCTACTTTCAATCTCCAATTCTTGTCGTTGCATCTCTTCGGTCAGCGAAGCGACACGACCTTGGACGAATTGGAGTTCGGCCTAAAACGCCCACCTCTGCTTCTCGGTGGTCTCCCATAGTTGTGCCCTTTCCTGCTCTGCTTGCAAGGCTCGCTTGGAGGTCGTTCGTAGCTCCAGCTCTTTCTCACCAGCCTCCTTAGTGAGTATGGCCACTATCCTTTGGAGCTCTTTTACTTCCTCTCCTTGCTTCTCCAGCTCGGCCTTCTGGAAGTCCACCGTGCGAAGAGCAGCATTCCTTTCAGACAGGTACTAATTCGCCTGAACAGTGGATAAGTCTTTCTTTGCTTGAGCAGCTTCTAAGTCTCGTTTAAGTCGCATGTTCTCTTCTTTCAGCTCATCAACCCCTTAGCAGCCCCCAGTTGAGCCTTCTGTATGGACAAGTGCATGGCGAGCAAGGCCTGCGTAACAAAGAGAGTAAAAAGTTAATCTCTTATTGAAAAAAGCAAGGAAATGTAAAGAAGTCCTCGTCGAGGACATCTCGTTTTACCTGGCTCAAGTGCTGGAAGGATGTGGACATCAGGTCCATGAGGTTAGAGGCCATGAACTGCTGGAACGCCTCCGCGAGCCTGCATGCCAGCAAGGTAAAAACCACCGGCTGTAGATGATTCGAAAGTTGCCCCATCAAGTCCAGTACGGGTACGCCTGTGCTCGCGACGGGTAGCATCTCGCTCGCTAGTTCCTTGCTCGGCCTTCTCCCAAGATCCGTAACCTCCCTTTGCCTCGTTCGCGGACCCTTCGGAGTGATGGTAACACCAGTTGCGCCCCCGGGAGGTCCTCCCGAGCGGAATGCCTGGTAAGACTACGACCTCTCGGGCTGAACGCCCAGCCCCTCCGGCTCGGATTTAGACTCCTCGGAACGAAGTTGTTTCCTCTTCTTGGACTTCTGGGCCATTGTCTTCTGCTTTGGCGAGCAGCCATAGGTTGAGAGGCACCTGTAGGTCAAATCGGTGCACCCGCTGGAGTCCCTCTGACGGGGAGACCGTTGGAAGTCGCCCCGACTGGTCCGATGACTTGAACTCGGGGGAAGTTGAACTACCTCGGTCGTGGCAACCTGGGCACTTTAGGAGGCATGGTCGCTGCATGTGAACATCGTTAGCAAAACAGTTTGCTACATGCAAGTAATAAAACAGGCTAAGGTTACCGTACTTACTTGGTATGGTTTCTAAGGTCGCTTCGGGATTGAAGAAACCGTATCTCCTCAAGTTCACGGTTGTCACGAGCAGTCCTGCGTCACAACTTTCTTCATGTAAAAGGCCGAATGCAGTGACTCTGTTAGGATCCTCGAGAGCCGATAACCTGGTCGTCTTGTTAATTGCGAAGAAACAAAGAGCTCGTTAGCAAAAATTAAAGGAAGTAAAATTTGCCAAGTCGCAGAAAGTAAAACCTACTTGGCTCCATAAATTGGCAAATGCCATTATATTGAAAGAAGAAAAACTTCGTCTCGTACGCCCCGACATTACTGGGGTAACTGTGTATTCCCGCTTCGATCGTAGATCGCTTCAAGAGGTAGAAGGAATCCTTGTCCTTACTCTTCTTTAGAATATATAAGCAACCGAGCTCTAGCGCGGTCATCTCGCCCAAATTGTTTTCGTCGCATGCGATATACATAGCCACGGCTATCATATACGCATTCGATGTAAGCTGTAGCGGTGCAATCTCGAAGTGATCAAGGATTGACCTAGCAAAAGGATGGAAAGGGATCAACGCTCCACTCTTAAAAATGTTCTCGGAGATCGCAGCCATTCCTTTTGGCGAATTCTGAGTTGTGTATGTCCTATGTTGGAAGACTTCTACGCTGAGAGCGTATTGGTCTACCACCTTCTGAATTTCCTCGGTGGTGATTATCGATAGAATCTCTTGAGAGGGACCCACTGGAGCATCCTACACAAGCGAGCTGGTTCCCTCATCTGTCTTGGTCGTTGAAGGGTCCATACTTCTGCGGTCTAAAAAAAGCGATATGTAGGAATCACTCAGTCGTTGTACACTGTTTCGTACAATAATGTGGAGGAAAACGTTAGTGCTTCCTCCCTTAAACCCTAGATAAATCCTAAAGAATCCTTGAGGGCCACCCCCAAAGACTCAAACCCTAGGAGAAAGCTTATTCTATAGCCAACCACCAGTAAACGTTCATCGTTATCGTATGGCTATAATCAAAAAATAGAAAAAGGAAAGTAATAGGAGAATCATCCTTACCTCTTGAGTGTGAAAGTTGATCCTCCTGCTCTGAGTGTCAAGCGCGGCCTAGTTTGAAAGACGAAAAATTAAGACTCACGAAAGTTTCTTGCTCTCCTGAAGAAGTGAATATTGTGACATTTCCTTAGGTGAGCCTGAGGTTTTATAGTGAAGGAAGTGGCGTTTGGTTTTCCCGAAGTCAAACTACATTTGAGCAGAGATCGCATCTCACCGTTGATCACGACCACGTGTCGCTGATTAGCGGGGAAGAGTGACCGTCATGCTTCGAGAAACCAAATCGTCGTTTCTTTCCGTTGAAACACTCAAACGACGGCTCATTTCCCTCATCCACATTAACTGCACTCACATCCGCATTTAATGTTCTGATAGGGAATGTTGTTTCAGCATAGCTCACATTTAATGCGCATGGCTGGCACTTATTGCGCACAGGACATGTCTATCAGAGCGAAAGGTGTTTCATTTAATGTATCAGCTACAAAAGTGCAACGGATAACATCTAAAGAGGTCGTTACATAAAACACTCTTCGTCGTGTCAGTCGCGAAGTGACGTAACTCTTTGTGTCCTCGTTGTGTGTCAGTTGCGAAGCGACGTGACTCTTTACCTTCGACAACAAATCTGCTAAGTATAATCAGGTCGTGAACCTCGGTCAAGACCGGGATCATCGCTATGGCATTATATAAGGTCTAGTATAGGTCGCAGACCTTATGAAGAGAGACCATTTCGGGTCGCTTATCTAGAAATGTTTTCGCGACCTCTTTGCAGCTAGGTCAAATCGACCAATGTCCATTCGATGCACATCAACTCAAGGCATAATTGTGTAGTTCCCAAGGTTCGATCCTCAAACCTTAAAAACTAGGGGACTTTTGTTATGCCTGAAAAAGTAGGGCTGACGCCGAACCTTATCAGCATGGGCGGTCAGAGCTTAGGTAGGTTTTACAACCATTCAGATGAAGTCATGTCGCATGCTGACGTAAGCGGCATGCTCCTGCTAGTGCAATGGGTATGCGCCAGATTGGCGAAAGGCTAGAAACGGTCCATGTGTCCAATCCCTGCAGAAGTCGAGGAAATCACTTGAGTAGGTGAGCAACGGGACACAAAGAAGGATTTGCACAACAATTTGACCCACTCACAGATTTAGTAAACATTACCTCAATTCATCCCACTATAAATAAAGGGCTCCTCTTCCGTTTGTGGGATTAGCTAATTTTTCTCTGAAATAGCATACTCTCTCTCTCTCTCTCTCTCTCTCTCTCTCTCTCTCTCTTTCTCTCTCTCTTGTATTCACTTGTATTCTCCAAGCTATAAATCAGCTCGCTGAACACGACCTGATCTTATATATTAATACAATATCAGTGGACATAGAATTCGCTTATTTAAGCATCTGAACCACTTTAAACATTGTTCTTCACCCCTTAATCAAATACCCCCATAATCACGTGTGACTTCTGAGTTCACTCAGCATTTTTCACGTGCGAGTAGTTGGTGTCAAAATCAAGCTTCAACAATATTATACATTCTTATATAATAATTCCCCTTCGTCGTGTCTCTGGCTCCATCCTGTTCTGACTCGCTTGTTTCATTGCTGCTTATGCACGTCGAGCTCTTCGTGTGCTTGCTCGTGCACTATATGTGCATCAATTTATACTATCAAGTTGGAAGACCAAATTAAAAAAAAAAAAAAAAAAAACTAAATCAAATTTATTCTGGTCGGATTAAATTCCTTAAGTGTAAGTGTCATTAACCTAATATTAAATAATCAAACTCTTGAAAAAACTTAATAGGGTGTATCAATTGTTTTGCAATTTTCTGTAAATAAATGACATATTCCCCCCACCACCACCTTTTGCACCAGCAATGTTCTCTTGCGAAAACCCCCAACATCCTAGGTCTTGGTCGTTCGCCGTTTGCCGGCCACCTCTTCTCTTAGGGTTTTATGATTTTGGTGAATTTTGGATTTGATTGGTGCTTGTTTTGGAGGTTTTTGAAAGGAGATTGAGATTTGTGGTTGTTTGGAAGTTGATTGTGATTGATTTGGAAGTGTTTGACGCTGGAGATGGCGCCAAGGATTGGCGGCAACATTAACTGGGTGAAAAGATGTATTAAACGACTATTTTAACTTTTAATGATTAAAAGGAATGAAACAACGTCCATTTAAGGGTGGAAATTTGGAATTTATGAAATCAGGGGTACAACTTAGGATTTCGTTAAACCTTGGGTGGGAATATGTCGTTTACTCATTTTTTGTTATCCGATTGTATTCAATTGGATTTTATATTCTTTAAATTGGATTGGATTCGAAGTCTAAGTTGGAAGATCGAAATAAAAAAATTTTAAATCTAGTTTATACTTAAAATGTATCAAATTCCTTAAAATATATTGGTTTCATGCTGACATTGTTTGTAACTTTGTATATAGCAAATTTGTATATAAAATTTGTAAAATAAAATGTGGTTTTATTGGAAATGCAATTAGAACAAGGGAATTTGTAGTTTGATATTGTGTTTAACTGGAAAACACATTTTATTATTTAAACTAAAAAGAATATATTAAAAACATAAAATAAAATAATAGACTAAAAAATTAAAATCTCCATATCAGCAATTCTCGGCTCCTCCTCCGATTAGCACTTTCTCTCAGCTCCTCCTTTTATCTCAGGTACGGATCTTTGTCTAAAGTAGCGAATGAATCTAGTAAGACTGATAATTAATATTTCTTAGAAGAGTAATAATTATTTAATATTTTTAGGTCAAATCCATTTTTGGATCACTCTTTGCATTTCTTAAACTAAGCTCTTTTAGCAATAATGATTACATAATATTTTATTCACCTGGAGAGAGAGAGAGATTCTGACTCATGATTAGAGATGACAATAGGCCGTGTTGGGATTAGGTATCCCTTAGCTCGGGCGCAGGTCTAACCCCATGACCCTAGCTTGGGTCCGGCTCGAGGATGTTGGGTAATGCCCAGGCTCGACTCGACGGGCTTTTTGTGACTCCCAGTTCTGACCCATGTTAATTTCTATAATTTATTTTCTCAGGAGCAATATTTGATACATTTTTCTTTCTTATTTATTTTAACTTAATTAATAGTATCTCTTGCTTTAATTATGAATTCACCATCTTTTGTGTGTGTATAGATTAATATGGTGGACAAGAGATCTTGGGTTTGACTAAAATCGCAATTGATTGTCATCATAAATTCATTTCAAAATCATAATCAAATAAAATAAAATTTTATTTTTTTTTAAATGACAAAAACTCAGGCCGGGCTTGGCAATGGCTCTCCCGAGCCCGAGCCGGCCCATACCTGGGAGCGGGCCCTAAAACAATACCCAGGCCCGTGCCCATCCCTGCAAATAGCAGGTAATGCCTGGCCTGGGTAACCGGAAATCCGGATACAGTTGCCATCTCTACTCATGATATCATTACTATGAAAGGAGGTTGGAACAGAGACAGATCAGATGCTGCTTTTGTTTCTGTCTGACAATTTGATTGCCTTTTTATTGCTAATTATAATTAATTGTTTTTAATATGAGTTTATGTAAGTGAGTTTGATTATCGGATGCTGACAATTTGATTGCCTTTTTATTGCTTATTATAATTAATTTTTTTAATATGAGTTTATGTAATGTAAAGTGAGTTTGATTATCATGATGCTGCTTCTGTTTCTGTCTGACAATTTGATTGCCTTTTTATTGCTAATTATAATTAATTGTTTTTAATATGAGTTTATGTTGGTGCAATCATTATTTTAAAACCCGGACAGGAGGAAAACCCGTTTTACTCCCTAGGTCATAGGTCAACCGATCTAACTGGTTAGACTGGTCGGTTGGACCGATGACGTCAATGACAATTTTATTTTTAAAAAATTATTATTAATCCCCTAAATTTTAATATATTACAAAAATTTCCCTAAAAAGTTCAAATTAGTCCCTAAAATTTATTTAAAAAATACCCCAAAAAATTACTAATTAATCCCTAAAATTTTGACATATCTCCAAAACACCCTATAAAATTATAATTAACCCTTATAATTTTAAAATATTACAAAACCACCCTAAGACCTGAACTGGACCGAAGAAGCTATCGGGTCCCAGTCCGACTGGCCGGTCCAGTTCAGTTTTTAAAATAGAGGGTGCAATGGCACATGAAAGTGAACTAACAAAAAAAACAAAAAAAAAAAAATTGTGATCCAGAGGCCAAGAGAAAGCTTTTTGTGTTTGTCAAAATCCATGGGGATTCAACTGATAACATTCGTCCTGCCAAGGGTTGGGGGATACACACAACATTGCAAGTTGAGGTAGATCTCTTCTTAAGCCATTTTAGTTTAATTGATATAGTTGATTGACAATGTTAATTTTTAGCTACTTTGCCAAGCGAATGGGCATGAACTGGGAAATAATCCCCTCTCGAAGATCGGCAAGAGGAAGTTTGGCAAGGAATTTGTTCATTACAAGCTCAAGGTTAGTTTTCCACTATTTCTCATGAATGCTTGCAAATGATTTATGATAAGTTTTCAAATGAGGTTGACGGTAGGAGGTTGTTAAGTGAGAGTGAATAGGTATATGGGAGGACGATTAAGGAAAAGGTTTGAGCTTAGTGCATGTAGGGAATGGTGGAATGGAAAAATCATAATGCGCTAGAAACTTATGCTTAAGGAAAATTTGGACAAAGATGTAGGACTGGATTTAACTAGGCCATTTATTTATTTGCCTTTAACTCTATTCTTTTAATGCCTTTCCAATGTACTTATTGCAAAAGGGTTGGACCTTGTTCCAGAGAAAAATGATAAACCAATATTTGTCCAAATATTTTGTTATGTTTTTGGTTGTTATTTGTGTGTTTTACCTTAAGAATATGTTACTTTGAGGTTTTTACTATTTTGAGGGTACATGAGCTTTTGGAATGCATTTGGAAGAAATCGTGTAAAATGGGTTGAGAATTGGAGTTGAAAAGAGGAAGAAAAATGCGAAACAACTAGATGGCACTGCGGCATAGTTTTTATGCGCCGTAACATACTTTTTCTGTGCCGCAGCATGGTTTTTCTGCGCTGCGGTGCAAGAAGCTGAATTTGGACAGAAAGTTCATGCCGCAGCTTGACAAAGTTTTATGTTTGCGGAAGAATTTGGCGTCACGGCGTGGATCGCGAGAAAAATAAAAATCTCACATTTTCCAACTCTGACTTGAACTTGTACTTTCCCCGAAACAACCCTAGCAAAGAAAAACTATAAATAGGATATGTAATTTATTTTGGGGGGGGTTCTCTTTGACCTAATTTGAGAGTTTTTTGCTTTTGAGAGTGTTGCTTTGTAAAGAGAAATTGTGAGATTTCAACAAGGGAGAGAAGGAAGAGGATCAATCTACTTCAATTCCTAAGTGATTTCTTTTCAGTTATATCTTATTTTGCAATATGATTAGATTTTCATTCATTGAGTTCATTGTTTTGAGTTTGATTATGAACAACTAAATATATTGTGGGAGTTTAGTTTAACTATCATGATTGTATTGGGTATGTGGTGATTTGTTTTATGAAGATTTTAGATTGTTTCTTGTTTATTAGTTCTTCATGATATTAATTATAATTTGTTGACTGACCAACTACTTTTTATAATTAAAATTGAGAATTAGGGTTCCAGTGATCATCTTGCCTTAATTAAACTTTATTAAACAAGAGTTCAAATTGAATACATGGTCATTGTTTAGATTTGGATGGTTGTGTGATTTCCTAGTTCAGATCATGATTAATTAGTTAAAAACTTGATCATAGAAGTTAAATAGATAATTATAAACTGAGAATAAACATGATCATTGGAATTCTCTATGGTTTAGAGGAAAAATCAATCATGTGAATTTAGGGTTTAATTGTTTTATTTGCCAAATATCCCAATACATGATTGAGAAGTTAGCTAAATCCCCACTATCACTCTCATTGGTTTAATTAACATTCAACAGATTGCGTTCGTTAGTTTTTATTAATTTACAATTTTATTTTAGATTAATTTCATCCAACTTTTGGTTAGAGCGTTTAGGATTTTATTAATTGTTTAGTTTAGTTGTTAAAGAAAATAAATTAAGAATTTAGACCACCGTAATTCCACGAGAGATCAACCTTGGGAGTAAACTTATCGCTAGCTATTAGTGATTCGTGCGCTTGCGAGTATTAAATTTGCACATCAAAAAACAAGGTCGCTTTCAAACAGAAATGCTATGGTCACTACTAGATTTTACTAACCAATATATAACCTGATGTGGCGATGCCAACTCATCAGCCACGTTAATCACTTGCCACATTGTTAGTAAATCGATGTGGCAAACGCAGAGGAAAAGGAAAAATTTTCCCATCATTTACTTTGATTAGCCTAAAATCAAGGTCTAATATATTATATATAGATATATATATATATATATATATATATATATATATATATATATATATATACTTAAATTGAAATAACACAAGATCAAGCAAGGATCGAATCATACCAGCGTTTGGAGGCTCTGTCAATATCTCTGAACGTGATCTTGCTATCGATCCAAGTATAGGATCGAACTCACGTCGTCCACACGAAGACAGTACAACAGAAACTAGATATTGGTTTTTGCTAGAACTAATCTTTGGCTTTAAGGATTCAAGGTTTGGAAGGATGAAGTGAGGAAGCAAGGAAGAGAGAAAAATTATCTCTTAAAGTTTTCACTCTCACGGCCAAAATGATTGAATTGTGTAAAAACCTATTCATTGCTTTCTTTATATAAAAAAGCTAAATATCAATTTCAGCCCAAAGTTTAGCAATAACCCAAACTTAGGTGGAATTACACATAGGTCCCAATTTAATTATTTAGTTAAATATTAACAATAACTTCAATAATTAAATTCGTAGTTTTGCTAGATAACTTCAATAATGAAATTGGACACAGGCAACAACCTCAGTAAATTTAATTACACAGCAAATTATCAATATGCCATTTCGTTCAAAAGATGAAAACATCCTTCCATTTGTTAACCATCCTTAAACTATCTTCTTATGTGTGTGACCCGTAGGCTCCTCATCATACCGACAGTGAGTAGTATCGCGATTGACACTAATCAATCGTCTCACTACACATAGACCAAGATTGACCCCTAGCAAGGCATCATGGCCACCCGATGGAATCAGATTCAGCGAAATAGCTACCTGTCAACAATATGGTTACCGTGCAATTAAATTCTTTTATCATCTGTTATCTCATCGAGACTGAGGTACATAAATAGTGTCAACCTTAGTTACTCTCGATATATCTATATTCAGTTACTAGACCAATGACCAGAATAATAAAATAGATTGGGCGACAACTCAATCCCTCTGTGGCCATAGCTTTAGTGTCATTACCATATACTAAATTGCACCGTGAGATAACTTCTCCCGTGCCCAGGAGTGACGAATCCTCTGTTAATCTACCATAGTCTTGATACACTCCTTGATGCAGCCAATCACTACCGTATTGATAGCTCTGAATAGAACTATGTTGTGCTAGTGTCAAACTACACCAATCAGTGCACAAGACACTCTGCTGATCTCAAGTCTAAGGATCATATGCACCACCATTTGTTAGAGGACTTATTTCATAGACATTGGGGTTATCATCTATATGGAATCCTCTGGTGGGCCAGTCTAATGAACTTGCCTATAGCAAGCACCCATGTGTTGCACCAGGTTGTCGACAAACAACCTTGATAAGTGAGATCAGTCACTGCCTTTCGACAGAGTCGTTCAACACTATGATAGCCTTATCGTATTATCTGTGTCCTTGGTCAGAATAATACTGGGGCTATGGACATTTCTAGAATGGCCACCATATGTGCTCATAGGGTTCTCACTATCAAGATTTGAAACACTTGATACCCTTGTCACGGTTCTACCATTCTAAAGGATAAATATATATAGAATATATATATATATATTATAATAATATATATATATATATATAGATAGAGAGAGAGAGAGAGAGAGAGGAGAGAGAGAGCAGAGGAGAATAAAATGTCTTTTATTGATCAATAAACATTATTACAAAGAGTCAATTTTACAATAATTGATTGGCTCTAGAGCACTTACTCTAACACACGTCAGGTAGTTCCAATTTTTTTTTTTTTTTTCCATCAAACGAAATTTTGCCTCCCTAATCCCTTTCTCAATAACCTAAATCTTCTCTCCCAAAATCCAAATTTTAATAACCTAAATCTTCTCTCCCAAATCCCATTGTTAATAACCTAAATCTTCTCTCCCAAATTAAATCATACCCGAAACCCAAATTGCCCATCCCAAATTTGAGAACGTGAGCCGGCTATGACGTCCACTGTCGTCGCCACATTTGTCTCCATTGCCAACCACTGAGAGTTCATTTTGAGTGGTAAGAGCTTACTCACTCAATGGTCTAAGTGTGTATAAGTTTTATGATAAATAACATTATAGTGAAAAAGATCTTTATAAATCCAATCAATGGAGGATATTTTGTGCAAATGTAAAACAGTGAAAGGGAACTGCACAATTTGGAGAAGAAAAAGTGAAAACTGATGACTTGGTTATTGATTTTGGTGCCCAGAATCTTTTTCGTGAGGACTAAAATATAGCTTTTCAACAAGACACTTAGAAACCTTTTATGTTAGTTATCATAATCATATAATCATAATGGCTAAAATAACCATCTAGACTGTCTTTCCCAAATTTTCAAGTGAGACCCAAATGTTTTTAGGCCTAAAATTCTTTATGTTAGTTATTTTGTCAGTTTATTGTTATTACATGATAATATCTTATATTAGTAGTTTATTATGTTGTTAAGAAATCGTTAAACTTTTGTAGTGTGAGAAATGGGTAGTTTTTAGTGTCATTTGGGTTTCAATTTTGTGGGGTTTGTGTATAAATTTGTGCATATATTCCTGGTTTCCTAATGATATATATGCTAACATATATAAGACAATATTATATCATAAAAACACAAAAATATGGGACTGAAATTGAGTGCGAGGGCAAGCTTTAATTTAGAGGGAATAGGAGTAACTTTGAAAGGCTTCCATTTTCATTTTTGGTTACTAGGTTATGGGGCTTTATTTATCTATTGTTCTATTATTTTTTGTGTATAGATTTTTACTCATATTGATAGTCTTTTATTTGAAAATGTTATTGATATGAAAGTGTTGTTTGTGTAGGTGATGGTATGTATTGGTCATATTAATAAATCTTTGTGTTTGTCGAAGGCCTAGGTTTATGCATGCTTTCTTAAAATTCTTCATGGAAAATACATCTTTGTGTTACCTTAATACTAGTGGTGGACATTTTTGGTACTGTTTTTGTTACTAACATGCATGCTTTTTCAGTACAAAAGTTTAGTTTAGTTCATTGTATTAGAAATGAATTTAAGTTGTTAAGGGTTTTGCAAAGGAGGCAGAAACAAAGGCTAATAACTTACAAGAGCAGACAATGGAGGAGATAAATGAATAGTTAAAGGCTTCAGTTTCTAATACTGAAAAAGTAAGCATTGTAATGAAATGAGGTTATTAGTAAGTACAAATGAGTACCCATGTTTGTATGATAAATGATAAATTTTTGTATACGTACAAGTTAATGTAGTTTGAACAAATTTTTGATGGTCTTGTTTCTATCCTGTTTGTTATCTTATTATATTCTAATTTTGGGTATTATAATATAAATGAATTAGGATAATCAATTTGAAGAAGTTGAAGATAGTGGAAGTGCAGAGGAGGAATGGGAGCCAAAGCTTGGGCTGGTTTTTGATTCACTTGATAATCTTCTCGAATACTACAGAAGCTATGGGAATAAAATGGGGTTTGAAGTTATTATAAGATCTTCAAGGAAAGGATATGATGGAGAGGTGAAAAATGCAACACTAGCTTGTTCTTGTACTGGGAAGTTGAGTAGTAACACCCAAAATGCTTTTAAATTGTATCAGTGACAAAGATAGATTGTGAGGCTTGGGTTGGCGCAGCCGTTCATGGTGACAAAAAATGGCAAATATGTTTAGTGGGGTTAGATCATAACCATGAACATAGTAGCCCAACGAAAACTAGATATTTCAGGAGCAATCGTGGTATACAACTATACGTGAAAATGAAACTTGAAGTGAATGATAGGGTTGAGATTAGACCAAATAAAAATTTCAATTCCATGTTAGTTGAAACTTGAAATAGACGGTCTTGAGAATTTCACTTTTTTGCAAAAAGATTTAGGAACTATATCGAAAAAGTTAGGAGGATGCGACTTGGTGCCAAGGATGCTTATGCAATCCAAAAATATTTTTTGAAGATGCAGAAAGATAATGCAAATTTCTTGTACATGATAGATTTAGACGAAGAGGATCTATTACATAATATTATATGGGTGGATGCAAGAAGTAGGGTCATATTTAGGGAATTTGGTGACGTTGTCACATTTGACATACGTACTTGACCAACAAGTATGATATGCCATTTGCAGCGTTTATTGGTGTTGACCATCATGAGCATTCGACACTCTTAGGTTGTGGGCTAATCTCCCATTAGGATACAAAGAATTTTGTCTGGCTTTTTTAATCTTGGTTTGTATGTACATGGAATTGTGCTCCAAATGCAATAATCATTGATAAAGACAAGGCAATACAAAATGCAATCGAGATTGTGTTTCCCGATACTTGACATAAATGGTGTTTGTAGCGCATAATGAATAAATTGCCGAAAAAGTTAAGGGGTTATTGCGAATATGAACGTATTGAGTTTGCTTTGCAAAATGCTGTGTATGATTTATTGACATGTAAGGAGTTCGAACAATGTTGGACTGAGCTTATTGATAAATATAACCTTCATGACAATGAGTGGTTACTTGGATTGTATAATGAAAGACAACGTTGGGTGTTAGCGTTTGTAAAAGACACCTTTTGGGCAAGTATGTTTACCACTCAACGGAGTGAACGCATGCATGCATTCTTTGATGGGTATGTAAATTCTAAAACCACTTTGAAACAATTTGCAGAACAATATGAGAATGCATTGTGTGATAAAATAGAAAAAGAAAAGGAGGCCGATTTTAGATCATGGAGATCATGGATCCCTTGCATAACCAGTTATCCAATGGAGAAACAATTTCAGGAGGCATACACGACCGCAAAATTCAAAGAGTTTTAGCAAAAGCTGATTGCTAAGTTGTATTGTGAGATATCTTCTTTCAGGGCCACTGAATCTAAAATAGAATATATTGTAAAGGAAGTTGTCATGGTTAGGGAGACTTGTTGTAGTATGCCTTTTGTGGTTTGCTGTGATGACCGTGGTTGTGATGTTTGTTGCAACTATCGATTGTTTGAGTTTAGAGGGATTATTTGTCGACATGCAATAGCGGTGTTGCTTCATAAAGAGATTTATCATATACCTGAAAAGTTCATTTTAAGAAGGTGGAGGAAAATGTGTATAGATGTCACACGAAGGTTAGAATTAGTTATAATAGCTAAAGCATGACTGTTGAAGGAGAACTGTTTGATTAGTTGTCCAATTCATTCTCTGAGGTGGCTAATTTGACCTCAACCAATATTGATGCTAGTAATATGGTGATGCATATGATTACTAACATGAAGAAGAAATTATTGTCGAATGAACGTGTTGGTGGGATTGATAGACATTGTGACATGTCATGTCACAGTGGATCGAACTTTGATAGTGTTCATGCCAATTCCACATAGTCAACCAATAAAATTCTAACTCCCCAAACTATTTGTTCAAAAGGTCGACCTCCATTCAAAAGGAAGCAATCGAACCTCAAACAAATTGTACTTAAAGGTAAACAAAAGAAATTTCATGAAAAAGTGATTGCTGCAACATCCTTGAATCGATTGTATGATGGGGGTTCCCAGAAACCATGCAAGCGAATGAACATTTTCAAGATGCGATTAACTTCCAAGGATGTGAAGAAAGAGTTCGTATATTAAGTTCATTAATTTTCTGCCCTTTTTTTTTTTTTTTTTTTGTATGATTAATTTCTAAGTCATTTTTTTTTTTTTATATTTTCAAAAATACAGTGAAAGGTCAGTCGCTTATAGGCCAATCTAGCAGATTCAAACTTGTGGAATGAAGAGTAATGGGTCAAAGACCATGGTGAAAATAATAGACAGTTTGAAGATGTTATATGTAAAGTTGGATTATAGAATTTACTTTTGTTCATTGTAATCCAAGCTGAAGATGTCATGTTGTTCTTTGATATATTTTGTCTTGTATAGTATATTATTATAGTTTCTTACCTTGTATCATGAACAATATATTTTGTTCTTGTATATATATTGTACATGTAAGGCATCAATTTAGAACGTGCAAGATTACTATTGAGCACAAAAAAAAAAAAAAAAAAAAAAAAAAAAAAAAAAAAAAAAAAAAAAAAAAAAAAACTCTTTATCATGGTATTAGCCATTTCTTGTACAATATTTTTACCAAAACAAAACATGACCCCGCAGCATAACATTGGGGAAAGAACATCAAAACCTTGAAGCATTTGAAAACCTAAATTAGAAGTAATAAATTACATCTATGAGTATCACAATATTATGGTTCTCTCTTTAAACAAGTTGAGTCTGATAAGCTGACTTCTTGATTCCGAACAATCAATTTATGGGATTTTCTTGATCATTACAGCAGAAATCTTTGAATGTCACTGAAGTTAGAACGCAAAGCTGAAAAAATTGCACCTTTAGTGATAAAATTTTTCCAAGATTATGGGGTTGGTGATGGTTGTTTAAAGTTTATGAGGGGTGAGGTGGTGGTAGCAGGGTGACTTGGGTACAGTAAGGGACAGCTGTGGTAGCGGGTGATGGCTGGGAAGTGACTGCAATGGACAAAAAAAGGGGGCTGTGTGTGGTAGTCAAGTGGGCAATGGCTGCAGGTGGTTGCACAGGTGCTGGGGGTGTTAGGTTGGGGAAATCTGGGTTGAGCAAGGTTGAGAAAGGTGGTTGGGGCATTGGGAGGTAGTAAGGTGGCTCGGGTTAGGCAAGGCGCTGGTGTGACGGGTGATGGCTAGGAAGTGACTGTAGTAGGCAGAAAATGGGGGCAATGTGTAGTGGTCAAGTGGGCAATGGTGTTAGGTGGTTGCTGTTAGGTTGGTAAATCTAGGTTGGGCAAGGCCACGAAAGGTGGTTGTGGCGTTGGGAGGTAGCAAGGTGGCCTAGGTACAATAGGAGGCAGTTGTGGTGGCAGGTGATGGCTAGAAAGTGACTGCAATGGGCAGAGAAGAGGGGCAGTGTGTGGTGGTCAAGTGGGCAATGGCTGCAGGTGGTTGAACGTGTGCTGGGGGTGTTATGTGGGTGAAATCTGGGTTGGGCAAGGCCAAGAAAGGTGGTTGGGGCGTTAGGAGGTAGTTGGGTGGCCTGGGTTGGGCAAAGTGCTTGTGTGCTTATGCCTTGGTTTTGGCTATGGTAAATGGTACAGCAGGTGGTGGGCATAACACAAATGTAGGTGGATATGGTGAATGAATGCAGGGGAAAGGCAAAAAAAAAAAAAAAAAAAAAAAAAAAAACCAAAACACTCCCAATATAATCAATCTCCCATTAAACAAACTCCAAAACAAATACTCCAATCAAACCCATACACAACTGTCGCACAAAGACATTGAGGAAGTAGTGGATGGTGACCCGTGGCCAAACACAGTCAGGGATGATAGAGGTCTTGTTGGGGGGAACCTGGTGAGGTGAAAGGTGGCGTCAGGGAATCTGGTAGCAAAACAGTAACATAGTTTGTTTTCCAAGTATATCCCTTTGTTATGCTAATACATAGTTGTTTTTCACTGAACTGTGTAATCATCCATACAATAACTGAAAGTTTATCTTGTCCTTGATACTTTTGACTTTCCCTCAATGTCGGTAGAACACTGATTAAGGCATCAGGTTTTCGTCGCAAAACCATTGCCAAAGCCATAAAAATTGCGACCTGCCATTTTAATAATACATTACTTAAATGCCAATCCAATGTGAAAATGTTTTAGGATTCATTTACAAACTAGAGTTTGATTTATTCCTAAGACAGCTCATAATAAATTGGAGTGTAAAAGGTAGCACAAACAAGAATTAAGCAATTGAAATGGTCACAGATTAATATCTCAAAATTATAGGTTCACTCTACAACTTAAACTCTAATATATAGAGGAAAAAAAAAAAAACTTAATAGAGATTCAATATGTTGGAACTCTGATCATATAAAGCGTTGGAAACATGACTTAAAAGAGATAAAAATTGATAGCTTTATAGTGAATGGTTGGGAGCAGCTTAATATAGATTTGATGAAAATTTGGCAAAACCTTCTGGAAGGAATCATGTAGTTTGATCTAGATTGGTCTAAGGTACGTATTTTGTCATACCATTGCAACTCTTTAGGCTATGATGTGTGTTATTATTATTAGTACATAGTATATTATAGAGTTTGGCAATCATACATGATAGCTATGAAAAACACTATTGTATAATAAGCACCCGAGGAAACTAAACCACGGTAAACATTCAGTGAAACTCGAGTAAAAACCAAATTAACAAAGTATAGAGCCCAAAAGTTAATGCTATATAACCATTGTTCTGAGATGAAGTATTATACTTTAGAGCCCAAAATTAATATTGTATGACCACTATTTTATAATATGGGAAATAAACAGTGTAATACTCTCGAAAATCAGTCAAAGCACAAGGAAACTAAACCATTGTAAACTGATGAGACCCACTCCTAATGTTGGTCTATTGTAAGAGACTTAAGGGTGTGAAGTAAGGGATTTTGGTGCAGTAGCCAAGATCTTTGTGTGTGAGGTGTTAAGGATGGTTTAGGGAGGGACAGATGCATTAAGGGAGTGGATGATTGAAGAATTATTTTATAAGGAATAGAATAAAAGGGGAGACAGTAAGATATGGAGGATTCATAAAAGAGAAAAGTAGAGAGTAGGAGGTTGCTGGCCCTCGAAGTCCAGCACTATGTAGGAGGAGTTGGCCTTCGAAGACCAACATTAGTTTTGATTTCTTGTTTTGGTTTATGGTTTATTTGATTTCCTGTTTTGGCTAGTTTTGTTAAGTTTCTTGTTTTTGTGTATTTTGTGTTGTTGCAATATCAATATAAGTGCTACCGATTCTTGTTACTTTCTGGGTTTAATTTGATTGTTTGTTTGCTATTTCTATTGTGGTTGGTTGGCTTGGGAGTGGTATTTATCAATTGGTATCAGAGCAAGTTGTTTGGGTAATGGTTGGGATGAGAATGGAGTCAAGATTGGAAAACATGGAAAGAGAGGTGACGAAAGTGGGAGTTGACATGGGAACCATTTGTGGGTGTATGGTTGAAATACAAACGTGGATGAGAAGAAAGGATGAAGAAGACATGGGAAGGAGAGAAAGAGAAAGTTCACCGGAAAGGCCAAGGTCATCGAAAAATGGTCAAGGTCGAAATATGGGTCATTGGACTGAAGGAGAGACTTCCAACAATGGTGGACAAATTCGAAACAAGCTGGGTGGCCGGAAACTCGAGTTACCCATCTTCTCTGGTGAAGATCCTTATGGGTGGATATTTAGAGTAGAAAGGTATTTTGCTATTAATGGAATTTCAGACCAAGAGAAGCTCAATGACAACAATAGTGTGCATGGACGACGATGTCGTCAATTGATATCAATGGATGGAGGCCTGAGCTTCGGTAACATCTTGGTCGACCTTTAAGTTGACACTCCTTTATCGTTTCAATGGGTCACAGGAAGGAAGCTCGTATGAATCTCTCATGGGAATCAAGCAGTTAGGCACAGTGGAAGATTATCGGTGAAAATTTGAAGTTATCTCAATGCCGTTGATGGAAGTAAAGAAGAAGATTATGGTAGCTGCGTTTTTGAATGGTTTAAGGGCAAAAATTAAGGCTGAAATCAGGTTGACCCAACCTGATAGCCTAATTCAATGGATGGAATTAGCCCAAATGATGGAGGAAAGGAATTGGGCCTTGGGGAAATTGAAATTGAGCTGGGTCAACATGGAATAGCAAATAAAATTGAGTGTAGGCTTGAGCAATTTGAGAATGGAACTAGAAGTGGACTCAGGTCAAGGCAGGTAATTGGATCAGGGGAAATTGGATATAGGGCACAAACACAACACAATCGCTCATTCGACAACCCCAAGACATATCCCTTTGTCGATCAGCAGTGACACTCTATCAACCCCTTGCCAGAGCACCGACCATGTGAGGAGAGGCAGTCGAGCTCAGTGTCGATCGCTAGTCATCGGAGCAGTAGCACAACAATGCAAAAATTAGCAGATTTTAACCTTCTTTATCGACAGGATTTACCTTTTAGGAGCATGACTGAGAGCAAATTCAACAGAAGAGAGAACGGGGCCTGTGTTTTAGATGTGATGCTAGCTTTGTTCTAGGGCATAGATGTGGGGAAAAACAATTCCAAGTGATATTGGCTGATGAAGAAATTGAGGAACATGAGGGCGATAAATGAGTGGAGGAGCGGGGTGGTGTTTGGGTAAACAATTGTCATCTTGACATTTTCCCACCTTGAGGACAATGTGGTACTGCTCGAGGGGGTATTGATGAGACCCACTTCTAATGCTGGTATATTGTAAGAGACTTTAAGGTGTGAAGTAGGGGATTTTGGTGTAGTAGCCAGGAAGGTTCTTTGTGTGTGATGTGTTAAGGATGGTTTAGGGAGGGACAGATGCATTAAGGGAGTGGATGATTGAAGAATTCTATTATGAAGAATAGAATAAAAGGGGAGACAGTGGGATATGGAGGATTCAAAAAAAAGGAAAGTGAAGAGTGGGAGGTTGCTGGCCCTTGAAGTCCAGCATTATGTGGGAGGAGTTGGTCCTTGAAAACCAATATTAATTTTGATTTCTAGTTTTGGTTTATGGTTTATTTGATTTTCTGTTTTGGCTAGTTTTGTTAAGTTTCTTGTTGCTATGTATTTTGTGTTACTACAATATCAATATAAGTGCTAGTGTTTTTGGATTTTGGCAACTGATTCTTGTTGCTTTCTGGGTTTAATTCGATTGTTTGCTTGCTATTTTTGTTGTGGTTGGCTGGCTTGGGAATGGTATCAGAGCAATTCAATTGTGGGATGTTTGGTACAAGAATGGAAGTTAGAATAGGAAATATTGAGAGGGAAGTGTTAAAACTTGGGAGAGGTATTGGTGCTGTTCTGGATGGTTTGATGGAAATACAAGCTTGGATGAGTAGGAAAGATGAAGAAGAAGTAAGGAGAAGAGATCGAGAGAAATCGCTGGAAGTTCCACAGTCATTGGGAACTATTCAAAACCAAAATCTGGGAAATCAAACTGAGGCAAGAGGAACTTATGAAGCTATTCGGTAGCTAGGCGTGGTGGAGGAAGATCAGAAAAAGCTTTAGGTTGTCTCAACCCTGTTAAGTGAAGAGAAAGAAGAAATTTTGAGGGCTTCTTTTATAAGTAGGCTGAAACCTGAAATTAGGGTTGAAGTGAGATTGGGTCAATCTAACTCATTAGTCCAATTAATTGAGTTGGCCTAAAGAATGAAGGAAAAAAATTGGGCCTGGGAGGATTTAAAATTTGGGTCGGGCAAACATGGGAAAACAAATACAATTGGGCATGAGCTTGGACAAACTGAAATTGGGCCTAGACTAATGGGACTTGGACCAGCAGACTTGGAGCTTGGGCAAGGAACCAGATCAGGGAAATTCGGGTCAAGAGTTCATTTCCCTTATAATAGAAACAGATCGCACGACTCCAGACTTTGTCCTTTATCCGACCACCCAAAATACTTCACAAACTCATCACCAGAGCGCCAATCCTGGGAAGAAGCATCGTCCAGTGCAGCGACAGCCGCCGGTGATCGAAGTACAAGCTCGACAGCACTTCAAATGATTGATTCCAACTTCCCTTAACTACAAATAACCCTTTTCCAACGATGGATAAAATATGAGGAAAAGTTGGGTAAAGTAGAAGAGGGCAGTGAAAGAGTGGAGGAGCGGGATGGTGTAAGGTAAACCATTTCCATCTTCCCACCTTGAGGACAAGGTTGTACTACTTGTGAGGGTATTTATGAGACTCACTCCCCTAGTTAGTAAATATGGGTACGACAAAAAAAAGGTACGGGAATTTTACGGGTATAATACAGCAAACTGTGAAAAATACGTTTATAAAAATTCGGCCATAAAATTCGGATACGGGAAAAATACGGTACGGGTATATACGGGTTTAATACGGTGCATTATCAATAATACGTTTTGAAAAATACGGCAATATCAATCTTAGTTTTAACACTTTTATGGACTACCTGGTTAAAATCAATATAACATTTCAAATGCAAAGTATTCAATTAACCAATAACACAAATACACAATATATAACTGATATTCAAATTATAGTCTCTAGACTCAAACACAATATTTAGCCAAGATTCAACTATAATGTCAAACCAAACACATAAGTCATAACAAAACCAAAATTCAAAGTCGAATTAGAGCTCCAAACAAATAAAATACACAAATAATACAACCAAGATTCAAATTATAGTTTATAACAAAAACTCACAAAGTACATAAACAACAATAAGTCAATAACAACTCAAAAAAGAGCATCATCCAACCAAGCAATGTCATCATTATCCATTAAGTCATCCATGTAACCCTCAATTGTCGGTGTAGCATTAGCATCTTCGTCCATATGAATTTCTTCATATTCATAGTCTAGAAGCTCCCCCAATTTCTCAAGATCTATAGGTTCCAAGTCACGACTCATCGTGGAAGTGAATTTATCCATCATCATCGTGTTCATCATCACATACACAAGTGTGTCTAGCATTTCATGTGACAACCTATTCCTTTCTTTTTTTTGTTTGAGCAGCTTCAAAGGCACTCCAATTTCTCTCACATGATGAAGCGCTACAAGGTTGACTCAGAATTCGAATGGCATACTTCTTGAGCATAAGAAGATCATCCCCATTGTAATCCTACCATATTCCTGCAAATGACATAAAAAAGCTTTCTTGAATATACAAAAAAGATATTGAAAGTTTTTAAAACACTTACGAGGATGACTTGTTTGTAACATCGCTTTTGCCGTTGCAGTAAATAAGGTAGCTGGCCTACTATGATACAACTGAACCTCTCTCATAAATGGATGCTTTTCTTCTATTAGAATCAGGTTTTCATGAATGAAATTGATATCATCTTTCATCTCCTTATCCTCTCTAAAATTTTGTGAGAAAAAGTAAGATGGATTGAGAAAGGCAGCTGCAGCATGTATAGGATGAATGATGTTGTTGACCCGACGATTCTCAAACAATTCCCAAATCTCCCATACTTGATTTCCTCACTATTACATCTTTCTTTGATTGCAACTTTTGCCCTCATCATTGCTTCATATAAGTAACCAGCAGTAGATCCATCACTATCAACCAAACAAAGAACTTGAACCAATGGCTCAATAGTTTTTATAACCTCCCTTCCTCTAGCCCAAAAATCCCTTTGAACAATTTCAGTGACCCTTTTACCTGATTCGGTCTTACAATAATCAAAACCCCTCCATTCAGATGAAGCAACAAAGAGTCAAAGTTCATTCTCCAAATCCAACATAGATTGAAGCATTAAAAAATTTGAAGCAAATCTTGTGGCACAAGATTGTCTCAATTGTCTATCTTTGGTGAACTCTTTCATTGCTGCATGAAGAACTGTGTACCGTGTCATGAACATAACTATTATTCTTGCTTCATCTATGGCAACTTTTACCCAATTAACTTCTTCATAAATGTCTTTCAAAAGAAGCTGAATTCCATGAGCAGCACACCTCGTCTTATATATTTGAGGATACAATCCAATGAGCATGTCACCAGTAGATGTGAAATTGCTACCATTATTAGTTATGAATTGCAAACATGTTCTTGTCCAATTGATTCAATCACAGAAACAACAATTTCTTTCAAATAAATCCTAGTTTTTCTTTCTCGAGAAACATCCAATGATTTTATAAAAACTGCACTGCCAGGTGAATATGCCACAAGATTAGTGAAAGATCGGTGCCTTATTTTAGTCCATATATCAAACATTATAGTGCAACCAGATCTAGATGTATCCCAAGAATGCTTCACCATATCAATATACTCATCAACGCCTTTTCTAGATTCTGGAATTAACTTAGTTCGAAGAGTTGAATAAGATGGAAGCTTGTATGCTACACCATATTCAGCCATTGCCTTAACAAATTCTCCAAAAACACCAGTTTGAACAACATTAAAAGCGATATTGTTCACCTCAAAACACTTAGCAAGCATTTTATCAACAAACTCCTTGTCTTTTTTCTTATTCATTTCTAGTAAAGATGCTTAACTTTGACGTTTGATGCGTGTTTCCTACAACATGCAATATGTAGCAAGTATACTAGTTGCACAAGTAATATAATGATGAGTGAGTATCGTTCCCACGAGGATTGTTGCTAAGCACTAAGTTTTCTACCGTTTTCAAGTTGAAGAAAGCGAATTCTTATGGATTTAAGGGAGCAATTTAAACTATAATTAAAACAAAATTTTACTAAAATAAACTTAAACTATGAAAGCAAGATTTAAAACGGGATCAAATCAATTCAAACAAACGGGTACGGTTTTGACTTCATTCGGACTCTATGGGTTAAACTTTAAGAATTAAACTAAATTCATATTCTCATGCATTGATTGTAAATCGAACTCTCTAAAGTGTCCAACATACCTTCTCAGGCTATGTTGTCCTACTCTTCCCTATTAACCTTCTGCACCCAACAAAATGAAAGTTAATAAATCTAAATTCATTAAGCACAAGAATCTTAGATTGATTTCATTGGTTCTTAAATCTATCTCTAGCATCCAGTAATACAACGGTGATTACCCAAGAAGCTTAACATGAATTATCTCTCAATCTCATCATGTTCATCACATATAAACAATAAATACAGAATAATCACACAATCAAAGCAAAATCATATGAAATTAATAATCATCAACTTTCTAGCCCATTAGAATCCGAACTACATCAAAAACTAACCCAAAATAGGTTAGTTCATGGCTAAATCAAAAAACAATTAAAAAATGAAAAACTCCAGGTTCAACATAATGGAAACAAAAGAAAGGAAAAGAATCTCCCCAAATGATGAATCCACTGGTTTCCTCGAATCTTCCAACTTTGTTAATCCAAAAATCACTCAAAGATGAATCTAAAATGATGTAAAAACTTCTCTATCCTCCACGAACGCCCTAAACAAAAAGACTAAGTATTTCTTTATAACTCCCCCAAAATATTACAACTTAGTCTAAACACGAAACTGTGCGTTTTACAAAAAGTGGAGTACGCAGACTTCGTTGTGGCAAAGAAGGAACCTCGCCGCGGCGACAAAGGAGCTGAATCTGATGCGTCACTGGCCCATTTCGTCACGCGCGAAGTTTCCTAAAGAATTTTGAAATTCCAGAATTGCCCTCCGCATGCTTCTGAGTCCAAAAACTCCAAATCTGCCTTTATCCGCTCAAAATTTCCATTTTAACCTGAAACACGAAATGTAAGGAATTAAGTATCAATTCAGGCAAAATAAACTAAGAAGTATCTAAAATCCGGCCTAAAGCTTAAATAACTAGTATAATCTAGATTATCAAATACCCCCAAACTAAGGACATGCTCGTCCCCGAGCATCAGGTCCAAAACAAGATAAAAGAAAAACACAAACGTTCAAAAACCAAAACAGTAACTGACAAAAATTAATAAGAGAAACAAAAGACTCGACTCACAAAACAACTGCCTAGAATTTATACCAATCTCAAAAGTGTGTTGCAAAATTATAAAGAAAAATGTTTAACACTCCAAGAAGTTATAAGTTGTATCGACTTTCTTTCTCAATTGGTCCCCCGAGTAGGTAATCCCCACTTCAATCACCTTCCGACTTCCCGGATTATTTTAGTAGGAATGCAAAGTTTATCAAATGGTGGCAGACTCCATAAGCCATAATATCGAAAAACTCTCACTAATGAGGACTAGACAAAGATAAGAATCAGCAGGTCTTAGTAAGCTTGTAACGTAGGTTTCGGGAAAAATGGGTTCCAAGAAAAAGGATAGGAAATACAAAGTAAGAGAACTCGGTTTTCCTCATGCAAACACTCAAATCAAATCGAACTCCACTTCTTCTCAACCACCAATCAACGTATCCACTAATTTACACCCCTCAAACTTGTATCTTTCTTATTTCTGATACCATAAATGCATGGGTCTAAGGTGTATGTGGCGTTGTTAAACCAAATGTCGTCAAGTACTGCTAGACAGTTTTTAAGGCGGTTATTGGTTTCCAGCCGAGATACCTTTAAACTTGGCAAAAGAAATATATATATATTTTTTTTTTTTTAAGCAGGGAACAAAAAATTTATACAATCAAGACAAATCCATTGAATTGAGGTGAACTACCTCTTTTATTTTTATTGCCCTCCTCACAACTCCCAAACTATTCTTTTAGTCAACTCGTACAACTCTTTCCTTTCTTTGTGTTTGCATTAGGATCGAATTCTCCTAAGGGTACGACAAAGTGTTTAGGGTACAAGGATCAGACAATTTTTGGTTAGCCAAGAAAAATAAAGCAATAATGATTCATACGGCTCAAACGGGTGACTAGGGACCATTTCATTCTTGAGTCGGCTAGAAAAGCTCAAACGTTCCAAAAAGAATGCCTAAATCATCTCCTCAACCATGCTAATCCTAGAATTTCGCCTCAAGCACTTCTCTACTAGGTTCTAAAGTCCACCAACATTATCAAAACTTTACCTAAGTACATAAAATGAATCTAAGCATGCCGAAAAAGCGAAAATGGTGGTTGAACCACTCAACAAACCTCAATCAAAATTCAGTCAATAAACCTAAACTTGAAGCAATGCTTAACATTTCTCAACAATAAAAACGCAATAATCCAATTCGCATCATTGATTTATACAATTCATCATCGGCAAAAACAATCAAAACAAAGTAAAATAAACAAAATAAAAAATTTTCTAATTTTCCTACCCCCAAACAAAAGATGACATTGTCCCCAATGTCCCATTACGCATAAATCAGGAATAGAAAAACAAAAATAACAAAGGTACGAGATAGTTCCCTGATTAATCCGTGAAGTTTTGCTCCACAGTGCACACCCGATCTGTGACCTTTTCATCACCCACATCTGTCAAAACAATTGAAACTGTGGTGTCCACTAGGTTAGAAAAAGTTACAGACTAATATGAAAGTATTACAACCTAATCTCGTCCTTACACAAACTACAAATTACAAGAAAAATGAAACAACGAAAACAACTACAACAATCCAAAACAAAAATATAAACTGAGTTTAATGTTTGAAATGAAAAAAAAAATCAACTAAAAACAAATGAAAATAAAGAAAAACAAAACAGGTGTTCCGGTGCTCATTCTTCGCCTCCCTCGTCTTCCTCTTCTTCCTCTTCCGACTCTGAGCCCATCCACTCATCTGAATCCCAGTCAGCCCATTGGAATCCTGAAGTGTCAACGTTGAGCTTGTTAAAGCTACTCTTTTGCATCTCATACATCATCTGGGTCTGCTTAACCAACCAATCCTGACGTTTTGCCATCCGTTTCATCATACCCATCATCTGTTGCATCATCTCCTTCTGTGTAGCTGTGGAGCTGGAGGATGTGACAGGGCCTTGTGTGGTTCTCTGCCATTTTGTTCCTGCCCTTGGTTGCTCAGCTTCTGGACGTTCAAGATGCTTCTGAAAATAATCTGAGTCGAGGATAGGGGCAGCGTGAATACATTGCTCATCACCTTCCACCTTGGCTCTCGTTCTAATGCACAAAGCTGTAATGAGATGTGGGAAAGAATAACTTGATCGCCCTGGTTTGGTGGCATGTTGAATGTTGTTAAAGATAATTCTTCCCACATTTATACTCTTTCCTGTGGCAATAGAATAAAACAGTAATGCCTTTTCGTAAGTTACTGTGTTATAGTGGGTTTCCATCATCAACCTCGCACTAACAAAATATTGCCACAATCGAGCCACCGGTGTCAAAGAAGTTCCCTTAATGGTCTTCTTTTGTTTCTTCGACACTGACCAAGTTGCATCCGGTTTTGCAATGACCGGAGGAATGATACTATCCTCAAACTGTGTCCCCCTAAACCTTCCGTACTCATCCTAATCAAACCCAGGCAAGTTATAAAACTCATTGATCACATCTTCTGTAAATGGCACATCAACCCCTCTCACAAATGCAAAACCCTCTTCACAATCCGGGAGATTGGCATAAAACTCCCTTACTAGTAGCTCTATAGCCGGTTGCGCAGGAGCACTCATAAATAGTTCCCATCGTCTCCTTCGACTCCAATCTAGCGCCTGACTCGCGGTCAATCCGCGCTCAGGAATAAAGCCTTTATCTCTTATTTGGATAGCCCCTTTATATCATTTCTGGGCCTCTTCATTCACAAAATGGCTGTCTACTTTCTTTCCTTTTCCCTTTCCTTTGTATGGCAACTTAACTTTGGGTGCCATTTTCTATAATTCAATTCACAGCGCAACCCAAAAATTCAAGCCTAGGTTCCCCACAACAACCAATTTAAACCTGAAAAAGAAAATTGAAAACACTTCCAAAAATTCACAATCAGACCCCCAAACTACGATTTCTCCGAATTCAACAACACACTCCAAAACTCAAAACCCACACTCCTCAAAATCACAACACGCACAATAAACCCTTCTTCAACAAAATCGAACTCACAAAATTCGCAACTCAACCAAAAATAAATTTTTCAGATCTACAACTTAAAACTTGAAATTTTGCAAAAATGAGTTTAGGGAACTTGATATCTTACCAATATGAAGGATTATGCACCACCAATTTACTCAGAATCAGCCCAGATTGGAAAGCCCCAAATTTCTTGAACTTGAAATTTTCGTGAAATTTTTGAAAAATTTGTTGTTGAAATGAGTTGTTTTGGTGTTTAGGAGGGTTAAGGAGTGAAAACTTTAGTTGGGAAAACACTTGGGAGGCAAAGGATTGAAATTGGAAAATTTTTCTCTCAACTGTATTTGAAAAAACGCGTGGAAAATGAAAAGCCAAAGTGAGTTTATATAGAAAACATGCTTTGCCGTGGCAAAGAATACTTCTTCGCCCCGGCCAAGTCTGGAGCATTTTCCTTCCTTGTATTAGCTGAAAACTTCACCTGAAACACCCAAAAACACAAATTAAAATTCATTAAAATTCATCAAAACATCAAACACACTGAAATAAAAATAGAAGAACAAAAATTTAAAACACTTGGGTTGCCTCCCAAGAAGCGCTTGTTTATAGTCGGTAAGCTTGACTCTCTCAATTTTTCATGTCGGAATGTCAAGCCGTATTGGGATGGATTTGCAACTCATCACCCCATCAATGTATGGCTTCAATCTCTTTCCATTGATTGTAAAAATGCCTTTTTCTTTATGTGTAACTTCCACTGCTCCGGATGAGTGAATTCTTGTAATTGTGAATGGTTCGGACCATCTAGACTTAAGTTTTCCGGGGAATGGCCTAAGTCTAGAATTGAACAACAACACTCTTTGCCCCACTTCAAAATCCTTCTTCCTGATATGCTTGTCATGCCACCTTTTTGTCTTCTCCTTGTAAATTCGAGCATTTTCATATGCTTCGAGATGGAACTCATCGAGTTCGTTCAAAGTCAGCATCCTTTCCTCCCCAGCAGCTCTTAAATCCATATTTAGCTGCTTGACTGCCCAGTATGCTTTATGCTCGAGTTCCATCGGTAAGTGACATGTTTTCCCATAAACCATTCTAAATGGGGACATACCAATTGGATTCTTAAATGCAGTTCGGTAGGCCCATAATGCATCATCCAATTTCCGTGACCAATCCTTCCTAGATGCATTAACTGTCTTTTCTAAAATGCCTTTAAGCTCTCTATTAGACAGCTCCACTTGCCCGCTCGTTTGTGGATGGTAAGGCGTTGCAACTCTATGTGTCACTCCATACTTACCCAAAAGTGCATCCAACTGCCTATTGCAAAAGTGGGAACCTCCATCGCTAATAATTGTCCGTGGTACCCCAAACCTTGAGAAAATATGTTTTCTCACAAAGTTAATCACTACCCTAGCATCATTAGTCGGCAATGCAACTGCTTCTACCCATTTTGACACGTAATCTACCACTACCAATATATATGTATTCCTAAAAGAGTTTGGGAAAGGACCCATGAAATCAATCCCCGACACATCAAAAAGCTCAACCATCAGGATGTTGTTCAACGACATCTCATCTCTTTTTGAAATATTACCACTCCGTTGACACTGGTCGCACTCCTGAATCATCCGGAAAGAATCCTTAAAGAGGGTTGGCCAATAAAACCCCAATTGTAGAACCTTGGCTGCTGTCCTAGTTCCTCCAAAATGGCCACCTACTTCCCTCTCGTGACAATGCAGTAGAATGCTTTTCATCTCCTCTTCCGGGACACATCTCCGTATCACTTGGTCAGCATTGTGTCTGTATAGAAATGGCTCTTCCCAAAAGTAGTACTTTAAATCTGAGAAAAATTTTCTCTTTTGTTGGAACGTCATACCACTTGGGAGCACCCTCGATGACAAATAATTTGCAAAGTCTGCATACCATGGTGCTTCATCCACTCTCATCAACTTCTCATGCGGAAAGGTTTCTCTAATTGGGATTTCCTCCACATTTCCCTGAAGTGGTCTCTCAATTCTCGACAAATGATTTGCCACCACATTTTCTGATCCTTTCTTATCACGAATTTCCAACTCGAACTCCTGAAGCAATAGGATCCATCTTATGAGCTGAGGTTTTGCTTCTTGCTTTGCCAATAGGTGCCTAAGTGTTGAATGGTCCATGTAGACGATCACCTTTGCACCTAACAAATACGAACGAAATTTGTCAAAAGCAAAAACCACAGCTAACAATTCTTTTTCAGTGGTAGTGTAATTCAATTTGCATCAGTAAGTGTTTTGCTAGCATATTGAATTACATGCAACATTTTGTTCTTCCTCTGTCCTAACACTACCCCTAGAGCAAAATCACTAGCATCACACATTAATTCAAATGGCAGTCCCCAATCGGGAACTACAATAATAGGTACAGATACTAATAATTTTTTTAAGGGTTAGAAAGGCATGCATGCATGCATTCATCATTAAAATCAAACAAAACATCTTTATTCAATAAATTGCAAAGGGGTTTAGAAATCTTAGAAAAATCCTTGATGAATCGTCTGTAAAACCCCACATGCTGCAAGTAACTTCGGACCGCTTTGACATTCGATGGTGGTGGCAGCTTCTCTATCACTTCAGTCTTTGCTCAATCAACTTCTATTCTGTCCTTTGAAATCCTATGACCGAGCACTATTCCCTCATGGACCATGAAATGACACTTCTCCCAATTTGAGCACCAAGTTCATCTCTTTACATCGCTGCAAAACAAGAGAAAGATTAGTTAGACAACTATCAAAAGACGAACCAAAAACTGAGAAGTCATCCATGAAGACTTCTATGAACCGTTCCACCATGTCTCCAAAGATTGACATCATGCATCTCTGAAATGTTGCTGGTGCATTGCATAACCCAAAAGGCATCCTTCGGTAAGCAAAGGTGCCATAGGGGCAAGTAAAGGTCGTCTTCTCTTGATCCTTAGGAGCGATGGCAATCTAATTGTATCCTGAATACCTATCCAAGAAACAATAATAGACATGTCCTGCCAACCTCTCCAACATCTGATCAATGAAAGGCAGTGGAAAATGATTCTTCCTTGTCGCCTCATTCAATTTTCGATAATCAATGCACACTATCCAGCCCATCACTGTCCTAGTTGGTATCAATTCATTACTCTCATTTCTTACTACCGTGATACCTCCCTTCTTCGGAACCACTTGTACTGGACTCACCCACGGACTGTCGAAAATATGATAGATAATCCCTGCATCTAAGAGTTTCACCACCTCCTTTCTCACCACTTCCTTCATCGAAGGATTCAATCTAAATTGTGGTTGCACCATAGGCTTAATATCATCCTCCATGAGTATCTTATGCATGCAAAATGATGGCGAGATGCCTCTAATGTCCGAAATCGTCCATCCAATTGCTAATCTATATTCCCTCAACACCCTAATCAACCGCTCTTCCTCCAATTTACTCAATCCTGAACTAATGATCACTGGGAAGGTTTCTGAGTCCCCAAGATATACATATTTGAGGTGGGAAGGTAAAGGTTTCAACTCAAGCTTTGGAGGTTCTTCATTTTTTTCCTTTTCCTTCTTTTTTTCAAAATCGAACTCCTCAAATTCTAAATCTTGACTCTCATCAATCAGTTGAAGTGCTTCTAACAACCTAGTACATTCATTACTCGCCGAATCACCTACCTCTACTGTTTTGGATTTGGCTATACACGCTTCTAGAGGTAATTGTGGGGTGTTTTCTTCAATGGATTCCACAACCAATTTATCCACCACATCGACATTAAAACACGAATCCGTTTCGGATGGAAACTTCATCGCCTCAAAGACATTGGAAGTTACTATTTCATCTTGAACTCTCAACAGTAACTTTTCATCCTGCACATCTATTAGTGCTCTCCCCGTGGCCAAGAATTGTCGACCCAAAATGAGAGGAATTTCCTTATCTTCTTCCATATCCAGAACCACAAAATCAGCTGGAAAAATTATCTTATCCACCTTCATCAACACATCCTCCACTATCCCCCTCGGATGTTTTATGGACCTATCCGCTAGTTGCAACGACATGGTCGTTGGCTTCACTTCACCAATTCCCAATCTCTTAAAAATAGAAAAGGGCATTAAATTAATACTAGCACCTAAATCACACAAAACATGATCAAACATAATATCTCCTATAGTGCAAGGAATAGTAAAACTCCCTGGATCTTTGAGCTTCGGGGGTAACTTCTTCTGGAGAATGACACTGCACTCCTCCGTAAGCATCACTGTTTCCTCATCTTCTAGCTTCCTTTTGTTCGATAGGATTTCCTTAAGGAACTTCGCGTAGCTCGGCATCTGTTGCAACGCATCTGCAAAAGGAATGTTAATATGCAATTTTTAAAAAATTTCAATAAATTTTAAAAACTGCTTATCCTAATATTTTTTCTTCAGTCTTTGAGGAAAAGGCACGAGTGCAGTGTGATGTGCCAACTCTGGTGGTATCTCGGGGAATGGCAATTTCTCCTTCTTCTTTTGCCTTTCATCTTTCTTCTTGTTATCTTCCTCCAAACCGCTCGGTTTCTCATCAATTACAATCTCTTCATCAACTTCCTCTTCAGATTCTTCCTTTCCAAATTCTTTCTTTCCATCTTGTTCAACCTCTTCCAAAACTGTCCCACTCCTCAAGATTATGGCATTTTCTTGTTCATGTGGGTTAGTGACTATATTGCTTGGTAAGGAACCCTGCGGTCTCCTATTTAGCTTCTCGGCCAGTTGACCCATCTGTACCTCAAGATTCCGAATGGACGCCCCTTGATTTCTGAAATTCATCCTTGTCTCATTCATAAATCCTATGGTCTCCTGCATAAATTTCCTAAACATGTCTTCCAACTTTGTCACTCTTGGATCTCCCGGTTGATTATTCACCCCTGGTTGGTTATTCGGCACTATCCTTTGGTTCCATTGATTATTTTGCTGGTTCTGATTGCCCTAAGCCAGATTTGATGATTTCTCCACCCCGGATTGTACGTGTTGGAATACGGGTTGTTTGGTTGCCTTTGATTTCCTGTCAAGTAGTTCACTTGCTCCGATGATGAAGATGACGAAGAAAATGTGTTCCCCACTTGACACTCTTTGCTCACATGGTTTCCTACACAAAAATCACAAGTTAGTTGAGGTGCTTGAATAAAGTTTACCTGCATACTTCCCAACTATTTCTGAAGTGCCATGAGTTGGGCTGAGATGGCTGTGAAGGCATCAACTTCATGAAGACCCGTAGATTTTCTTGGTATTGCTCTCTCATTTGGTCTTTCATAGTTGTTGCTTGCCAAAACCTCAAGCAACTCATAGCCTCCTCTGGTGTCTTATTCTGCAAAGCTCCTCCTGATGCTACATCCACCATGGTTTGCACGTTACCCATCAATCCATTGTAGAAAGTTTGGACTTGAAGCCAAACTGGCAGCCCATGGTGTGGACATTTCCTCATCAATTCCTTGTACCTCTCCCAAGCCTCATACAATGACTTAGATTCCTTTTGTAGAAATGATGTGATATCATTTCTCAGTTTTGCTGATTTTGCTAGAGGAAAGAACTTAGTTAGGAATTTCTGTGCTAGATCATTCCAAGTTGTGATAGTCCCCGATGGTAGTGCCATTAACCACCCCTTTGCTTTATCCCCCAATGAGAATGGGAATAACCTAAACCTAATGGCATAATCTGACACTCCGTTCGACTTGAAGGTGTCACAAATTTCCAAGAAGTTCGCAATATGCTGATTCGGATCTTCCTTCAAATCACCATTAAACCTTACCGACTGCTGGATCATCTGAATGATTGTCGGCTTAATCTCAAAGTTGTTGGCTTGCACCGTAGGCCCAATAATACTCGACCCACTGCCATTAACTGCGGGAACTGAGAATTCCTTAGTGTCCTGTTTTTTGGTTCTGCCATTTCAACGACTATTTCTTCTGTTTCAACCACTATGTCCTCTCTTTCTCTTCTCTCTCTGTTAAGTCGTCTAGCGGTTCTCTCAATCTCAAGATCACAGGAACCACTAGTTGACGTCTCGCTCTTCGCATAAACTGCACAAAATAAAATGAAAGAAAGTGAGATCACAAACCAACTGAAAATTTAAAACAAAAATTAAAACTTCAATCTAGCTAACTATAGAAAACTCAATGTTAACTTAAAACTCAATCCCCGGCAACGGTGCCAAAAACTTGATGCGTGTTTCCTACAACATGCAATATGTAGCAAGTATACTAGTCGCACAAGTAATAAAATGATGAGTGAGTATCGTTCCCACGAGGATTGTTGCTAAGCACTAAGTTTTCTATCGTTTTTAAGTTGAAGAAAGCGAATTCTTTTGGATTTAAGGGAGCAATTTAAACTATAATTAAAACAAAATTTTACTAAAATAAACTTAAACTATGAAAGCAAGATTTAAAACGAGATCAAATCAATTCAAACAAACGGGTACGGTTTTGACTTCATTCAGACTCTATGGGTTAAACTTTAAGAATTAAACTAAATTCATATTCTCATGCATTGATTGTAAATCGAACTCCCTAAAGTGTCCAACATACCTTCTCAGGCTATGTTGTCCTACTCTTCCCTATTAACCTTCCGCACCCAACAAAATGAAAGTTAATAAATCTAAATTCATTAAGCACAAGAATCCTAGATTGATTTCATCGGTTCTTGAATCTATCTCTAGCATCCAGTAATACAACGGTGATTACCCAAGAAGCTTAACATGATTTATCTCTCAATCTCATCATGTTCATCACATATAAACAATAAATACAGAATGATCACACAATCAAAGCAAAATCATATGAAATTAATAATCATCAACTTTCTAACCCATTAGAATCTGAACTACATCAAGACCCTAACCCAAAATAGGTTAGTTCATGGCTAAATCAATAAAACAATTAAAAGAAATGAAAAACTCCAGGTTCAACATAATGGAAACAAAAGAAAAGGAAAAGAATCTCCCCAAATTGATGAATCCACTGGTTTCCTCGAATCTTCCAACTTTGTTAATAAAGTCAATCATGAGACACAATGCACATGCTTGTGTCTCATGATTGACTTTACTACAAATCTCAACATCATGGCCAGTAATTCCCGACAAGTGTGCTTTAATTCTGTAAACCCCACCACTAAATACTTTTTGACGAAATTTACATTTCCATTTATTCCCTTGGAGCTCCTCAACATGCTCCCAAATTTTATCTTTTTTTCGTACCATATTGGTTTGAGTATGTATTTACAAGAACATAAAAGAGAACATCATCAAATACAAAAGGAAAAACGATTGATAAAAATTAATACTAAGTAGTAGCTTCTTTTCACATTTAATTTCTTCTTTTTAATTATCACTTTTTCTTACATTCATTTAAAAGCAAAACTAGGCAATCAAATACAAATACAATCAAATACAAATATGTTATTTCAAACAATGGAAATGAGAATGACTTTATTCTTTTCTTCATTCTTTCCACATTTTGTTTTCTTACGTTAAGATATTCGATGACTAGTTTAGACTTTAGAGTTTGAGCCGTGACTCTTAGTTTAACTACCAACTCAAGTCTTCCCAATAGGATCACTAGAGTGAATCAAATTGTTTTTTAGTGCCTATTCATAGGCTTTTGCAACTCAATAGTGATAAAAAGGATTCAATGTATACCAAGTCTTCCAATATGTGGCATTGGTAGTTGCTCAATACAGTTATCCCACATTAGTTAAGTTCTCTTATGATATGACTATTTATTCTATACAAAGGCCCTTTACCTATAAGCTTATTTTCTTCTACAGAAGTCTAATTAAATATCAGAGCCAAATTCTAAATATTTGAAACACCAATTGCTAAATTATATCATTGTTCATGAGAGTTAATGATTCTAAATTCATTTTATTTTAGGCATAACACTAACACTTTAGCAGTGCGGCTAGTCCCAATGCGTTAACTTAAATTTTTGGGTAGAAAATTTTGTTCAAACCCAACTACCTAGAAGTAGTAAACAACCAAATACAGAAACTTAACAATCTTAAGAGCATTACCAACAAACGTAAAGACCACAGTAACAAAAACTCCTCTAAAACTAAAACCCATATAGAAATAAAAACCCGCAGCGATCATTTGCATAATCTGCAGTTATTAAGAGTAATTAAATACATTTTGGTCCTTAAGGTTTGGCCTTAGTTATGAAAGTCCAATAAATCACAATCAAATACAAATATAACTCTCACAAGCATTTTATCAAACATGTTTCGAACAAATCCATCAATCCACCAACATAACAAATCCATCAATCCACCAGCCCTTCCTACTACTACTACTCCTCACACACAAACAGAAACACAAGCAATCAACCAACGAGATTCAAAGAGAAGAGAAGAAGTGTCAAGTGTGTACCTTGAAGTCCCAAACTTGAAGTTGAAGCCTGGTAAAGGGAGTTAAAAAAAGAAGAGAACAAGAGATGAAGACGCAAGAGATGAAGAAAAGCTAAAAACGTCGAAGAACTGAGGAAGAAAAGCTAAAACGTTGAAGAACCGAGGAAGAAAAGCTGAAAACGTCGTCCATCGAAGAACCGAGGAAGAAGAAGAACCAAAGAAGAGAAGAGATTTTGTTTTAATTTTGAGTCAAACCCCACTAAATTGACGTCGTTTTGGGGTGAGCAATTGGTTTTTTTTTTTTTTTTTTGTTGCAATAATTCGCGAATTATACAGGTATTCATATTATACGCGTATAATTTGGTAGCCTTTATAAAATATGTAAATACGTGTTTTATACCCGAATTATACGGCTGGCCGTACAATTCGCGTAGAAAACACGTATTTACTAACTAGGCTCACTCCTAATACGTTGGTCTATTGTAACAGACTTAAGGGTGTGAAGTAGGGGATTTTGGTGCAATAGCCAGGAAGGTTCTTGTGTGTGAGGTGTTAATGATGGTTTAGGGAGGGACAGATGGCATTAAGGGAGTAGATGATTGAAGAATTCTGTTATGAGGAATAGAATAAAAGGGGAGACAGTGGGATATGGAGGATTCAGAAAAGAGAAAAGTGGAGACTGGGAGGTTGCTGGCCCTTGAAGACCAACACTATATGGGAGGAGTTGGCCCTCGAAGACCAACATTAATTTTGATTTCTTGTTTTGGTTTATGGTTTATTTGATTTCCTGTTTTGGCTAGTTTTGTTAAGTTTCTTGTTGCTGTGTATTTTGTGTTGCTGAAATATCAATATAAGTGCTAATGTTTCTGGATTTTGGCTACTAATTTTTGTTACTTTATGAGTTTAATTTGATTGTTTGCTTGCTATTTCTGTTGTGGTTGGTTGGCTTGGGAGTGGTATCCATCAAAATTGTTATGTATAAGGAAAGCAAAGGCAAAGGTTAATTAGTTATGCTTTTTGGGTTGCTATATTTTTCATAATTTCTAAAACAGTTTGTTATACTTCTTTAGACCCTTAGGCACTACTAACTGTAGTTGGTTAGAGATGGTCACTAACAAACCACCATATATACTCAATAATTGTAAGGAGGGATTATCGATGAATTAATACAAAAACTCTCCAGACTTCTCCTCTCTATTTTTCTTTTCCTTCTGTAACGCCCACCTTGAGGTACATCGTTTACTCAAGTTTATTTGCCTTTTAATGTTGTATGTTGGCCTAAGTTAAATGGATATGTGTTATTGTTGCTTTTATGCCCTTAGTTTTGCTTATTTCAAGGAGAAAGATTGAAAAATCGACATTTGCAAACTTCGTCGCAGCAAAGGAATCTTGTCGCCGCAGTAACGAACTTTTTCCCAAATTGGTGTCAGAACTTCGCCGAGGCGAAGAACTCTCTGGATTTTTCGCTGAGGCGAAGAACCGTGAGAAAATTCTAGAGAAATCTTCCTTAAGGGCAAAATGACCATTCTACCCTTAATTAGTTGAAAATGTGGGGAGTGAAAAATAAGGAAATTTGATGGAGAATGTAATAAAGGTAAGGGCATTAGTGTAAATGACTAAGGGACAAAGATGAAATTTTCAATAAAGTGTAAGGGCAAAATGGGAAAGTATGCCTATAGTTCAAGCACAAAGACTCTATCATTCTCTACTCCCTCTCACGCCAACTTCACTCTCCATTTCTCTCACCTCTTCATCCATTTGCTAAAGGAAATTGAGGGCTTTTGGTTGGATTCTTATAAGGATTTGATCCTAAGTATCAAGAGGTAAGAATTCTTATTCTAGACATAAGATTAAGTTGTGTTAATGTTGAATTCTTATTAAGTTTATGCTTAGGGTTTAAGAGGAAGAACAAGTCCAACAAGGATCGAGAACTTTTGTGCAATTCTTCAAGCATAAGGTAAGTAAATCCAACCCTAACCCCTTGTTTGAGCAAGTAAAGCATAAAGATTGTTTTATGTGAATTTTATATGAAGTCTATATGCTTGAGAGTTGTGTTTTTGAGTTTGATGATGATCCATGAATGGGTTTTCTTCATGAGAAGGGTTGTTTGAGTTGATAGAAGTTGGGTTGAATTTAGAGGGAGTTTAAGAGCATTTATGAAGTGTATTTTCTTGGCTAGGATTTGAGATGATTCAAGGGAGTTTTACTCTCATTATGGATGGTGTAAAAAAGAAGGAGAAGTATAGTTAAAGTAGACTTGAAGTGTGCATGCATGATGTTTGATGAAATGCCTAAGAGAAGCTTATGCAGAAGTAGAGAAACTTATTTTTGTGCAACATAGCATAATTGCATTGCATAATTGCACTTAAGGAAGAAACATAAGCATGAGCTATCCATGTGCATATACTTACATATGCATGAGAACCTAAAGAAAGAATAAAGAATTCATAAGAATAAAGAAAAAGAAAGAAAAGCACTAAAGAATTAAAGAAAGAAAAAGTGTTAAAGAAGAGAAAAGAATATGTTGTTGCGATGGGGAACCCGTGAGTGCTAAGAAGAAGAAATTCCCACATACACGCCACCTTAATTGAGTGGCATAAGAAGAAGAAGAATTTTTACACACCGTAAGAGTGTATGTGGATGAGGATTGTACCAAGAAGAATTCCTACATGCATGCCACCTTAATTGAGTGGCCTAAAAAGAAAGAAAGAATTTGTACGGTCTGTAAGAGTGCATGTAGATGAGGATTATACTCACTCACATGGCCAGGGTTCCGAATCCATGCATCAACCGAGTTCGATCGGCAAAAAAAAGAAAGAAAGAATAAGAATAAGAAAAGAAATAATAAGAATAAGAAAGAATGAGAAAGCTTGAACAAGCACAGAAAAGAAAAACAAGAAAGAAAAGAGGAGCTTGAGCAAGCAAGAAAAGAAAGAAAATAAAGGAATAGAAAGAAACGAAAAGAAATAGAAAGGAAGAAAGAAAATGCATTTTCTATGCATTATTGCATATGCATTTCATTCATGCATATTACCATGACTTCTCTCATGGTTAGAAAGAATTAGAAAGAAAGAACAGAGAGAAAGAAAGAACAAAGAGAGTTATAAAGAAAGAAAGAGCAGTGAAAATTAGAAACAGAGAAAGAACTAAGAATGAAGAAGAGAATTTAGTAAGGAAAGAACCAAAGAAGAAGTTGTGGGGATAGAAGAGATAAAGGATTTACTTACTGAGCATTTTTGTGCTCACCCCGTTGTTTCCTATGTTTTGCAGGAAATAGGTGAATAGCGGTCGGAGGGACGTCGGCAAGTGGAGAGAAATGGCATTACTGTCCACTATTGTAAAAGCTTATATATATGTTATTTTGCTATGTACAGAATAATATATATTTAGTAAAGAAAATTTTTGGGCCCATCTATTTTTCATTTGCTATAAATATACGTTTATCATAGTATATTTTATTTCTAAGTATACTAGTAGAAAGAAGTCATTACACCTTCTTTTTCTCTTCCTTTATACTTTCTTTTTCTTTTAATTTCTTAGGACTGGTTTCAATCATAACAATTTGGTATTATATCAAAATGAACCTTGGGCTTTGATTCTACAAATGAGTAAAAACACGAGGAACACTAAGGTCGCTTCAATAGAGGATTCGGCGATGCAAGGTTTGGAGGATCAATTAAATTTGTTACAAAACCAATTGGAAGAGGTTAATGACTCTAGGCTCCAATGGATGGAGGTGATTCAATGAGAGAACCTCCGACGGTTTGAAGATATAAGACTGGAGCAATTAGCAATGATAAAGGACCAGTAGAAATCTCAGTCGATGTATGAAGAGTTGTGATCTGAACAGCAGAGCATGAGGAATGAAATGCAAAAGGCATTTACTGAAAATCAAACAATCCTTGCTAACCTCACACAAATGGTCCAAAATTTACATCGAGGTAAGGAATCTAACTCTGGGGTCGAATCATCTAGGGGAATTTTATCGGCTCCTAAGGGATACTGTAATATTAATTGCAATGACACAACTCAAACATCTTCTTATTGGAGCAAATTATTGCCCAAAGTAGATCTTCCTATGTTTGAGGGAGACGATCCTAGGACTTAGGTTATTAAATGCAGGAGGTATTTCCATATTTATGAAGTGGGTGATAGTAGGAAGGTTGAATTAGCTTCTCTAATTTTATCTGGAAAAATAGAGATGTGGTTTCAAAATTGGAGAAAGGAAAGAGAAGTGATAGAATGGGAGGAATTTGAGAAAGCTATATATGATAGGTTTGGGGATAATTTGATGGTGGATATAGTTGAGACGTTTAACTCATTACGGCAGGAAAGGAGTGTGGAGGAGTTTCAAATCAAATTGAAGAACTAAAACCTCATATAGAGAGACTGAACCCTAACTTAACTGAGTCTTATTTCCTATCTAGCTTCATTGGGGGCCTCAAAAGTGAAATCAAGCCCATGGTGAGGCTGATAAGGCCCACCAATTGGTACCAAGCCATTGAACAAGCCAAGATTCAAGAAATTCTCCTCCAGGAGACTACTAAGGCCCTAAACCATAACCACAAGCAAAATCCCTATTTTAGTACCAAAGCAAGCACCCACAGTCCTACCAACTCAAACAACCAACCTTATCTAAAATCTAATTACCCGAATTCTACAAACATCATATTCCATTCTCCTAGCAACTCTGCTCCATAATACAAAAACCAACCCAATTCCACAAACATAAACCCCATAAAATCTACTCATTCAAGCCAAAAATGCTCCTTCATGGAATCTAGCGGGTCTAACACAAATAAAATCTAACCGAAGAAAATCCCTGGGAGTTGTTATAGATGTGGGGACAGGTATTTTCCAAGGCACCAATGTCAATCAAAAAAATTGATGGCCTTACAAGAAGAACCAGAAGAATTGATAATAGAAGAAGAAGAGGGGGTGATAGAAGAGGGCTATGACCAATCAGGGATTGAATGTCATAATGAAAAAGAAGGGCGAATGGAGTTATCTATGAATGTTATTGATGGGGGAGAGTAAATGATAATACCATCAAGCTCAAAGGGAAAATGAAAGGAAAGGCGATTTTGATACTGATTGACAGTGGGAGTACCCATAGCTTCGTGGATGGCAAGACCGCGAAGGAGCTTAAGCTGGAGATTACGTAAGTTTCTCTAGTGATTGTTGCGGTAGCTGATGGCAGAAAACTGATGGTGAAGGCCAGATGTTTGGGCTATACATGGGCTATGCATAGGCATAAATTCCAATTTGATGTAAGGGTATTAGATTTGGGAGACTAATGTATGACACTGGGTGTAGATTGGATGAAGACTTGCACACCAATAACATTTGATTTTGAAGGGAATCATTTGATAGTTAAGAAAGAGGGAAATTGGTGGAATTAAAAGGTATAACAAAGCAAGTCTCCTTAAAGATGATGAGTTGCAAAGGGTTACAAAAGCTGGTAAAAAACAAATGGAATGGAATAACAATAAGGTTGTCTTCACTAACCATTAGAGAACCTGAAGTCACATGAAGGTCACAGTAGGACAATGAGTTCTAGTGGAGATTGAGGAAGTTACTTCACAGATTCCAGTGTGTATTCTCAAAACCCAAAGGGTTACCCCCCTTTAGGACACACAACCATCAAATACCGTTAAAAGCAGGAGTCGAACCCGTCAATGTCCAAGCCATATCAATATCCTTACTTCCAAAAGATAGAGATTGAGAAACTCACTAAGGAAATGCTGAATTCTGAAATAATCTAGCTTAGTTGCAGCCCCTGTGCATCTCCAGTTCTCTTAGTAAAGTAGAAGGATGGCAGTTGGAGATTTTGCATAGATTATCGACAACTTAATGAGAGGACTGAGAAGAACAAGATCCCAATTCCGATAATCGAAGACTTATTGGATGAGCTCTATGGGTTAGCCATTTTGTCTAAACTAGATATCAAGGATGTCTACCATTAGATATGGATAGAACCTGTTGACATCCTTAAAACGGTATTTAAGATGCATACATGCCATTTTGAATTTTTAGTTATGTCGTTTGGCCTAACTAACGCCCCTGCCACATTCCAAGCCATCATGAGCCAATTATTTCAACCTTATCTGAGAAAATATGTTCTAATTTTCTTTGATGACATCTTAATCTACAGTCTAGACCCTAAATCCCACCTGAGGCATCTAGAACAAGTCCTTTAAATATTGGTGGAGCAGCAACTATTTGCCAAGATGTCAAAGTACGAATTTGGAAAGACTGAGATAACTTATCTTGGACACCTTATATCTAGTAGGGGTATCAACAGATCCATCCAAAGTAGAGGCAATGAGTTCAGGGCTAGTATTGGTTACATTGTAAGAATTAAGAGGATTCTTGGCACTAACTGGTTACTACAGAAGGTTCATTAAGAATTATGGAGCAATCGACAGACCTTTGACAGATTTATTGAGGAGATATGCTTTTATATGGGGTTCTGAGGCTCAAGAGGCTTTTGAAAGCCTTAAAGTTGCAATAATTTCAGCTCCAGTCCTGGCCCTACCAGATTTTACTCAAGGGTTAATACTAGAATGTGACGCTAGTGGTTGTGGAATTAGCATACTTATGTGGAAGGGAAGGCCTACTGCTTTCCTCTCAAAACCACTCAGCCTAAGAAACCAGCAGCTATCAGCATATGAAAGAGAATTATTAATAATCCTATTTGCAGTTTCTAAATGAAGGCACTATTTAGAGCAAGGCTAATTTATTATAAGGACTAATCATGACAGCATAAAACATCTTCTAGAACAGAGGTAAGACACTTATGTTTAGCAAAAAAGGGTCACTAAATTGTTGGGGTTAGACTATAGAATTTAATACAAAAAAGGGCTGAGAACAAGGTTGCGGATGCTTTATCCCGTAGGCCAAAAATGGAGTATCTATGCTACCTTGCTTCTATTATTCCAGCATGGATGGAATAAGCCCAGGAATCATATGAAGGCGACGAGGAAGCTGTCAAGCTACTACAAGCTCTATCAGTCAAACTTGACTCTGTAGCTGGACTTATATATTATAAAGGTAAGTTGTATGTCGGGGGCAGTAGAGATTTGAGGTCCAAATTAATGAAGACTTGTCATGAATCACTTTTGGAGGACATTCAGGAATCTAGAAGACTTACCATAGGTTGAGATAGGTATTTTATTGGCCTGGGATGCAAAAACCAATATTGGAGTGGGTTCTAACTTGTGATGTTTGTCGAAGATGCAAGTCAGAGTCCTGTGCCTACCCAAGATTACTTTAGCCACTGTCTATCCCATCGCAAGCCTAGCGTTCCATATCGATGGATTTCATCAACAAACTACCTAAGTCCCAAGGGTTCGATTCCATACTAGTAATGGTGGATAGATTCACTAAGTGTAGTCATTTCTTTGCTATATCTCATCCTTATTCAGCTACTAAGGTAGCTAAGGTATTCATGGAAGGGGTGCTCAAGTTGCATGGGTTGCCTGAAAATATTATTTCTGATAGAGATCGATTGTTCACTAGTCAATTTTAGCAAGAACTCTTCAAGCTGTTGGGCACCAAAATACAACTCAGTATCGTCTATCACCTTCAGATAGATAGTCAAACAAAAGGATAAATCATTGCCTAGAAGCTTATCTATGGTACATGTGTTTTGCACAACCCAGACATTGGGTAAAATGGTTATATTTGGCAGAGTGGTGGTACAACACCACTTTTCACAATTCTTTGAAGATGACACCATTTTAGGCCCTATATAGGTACCATCCTCCTTTACCAGTTTTGCTTAATCATTCCACTTCGGTGGCAACTATTAAAGAATTCCTAACTTAGAGGGCTCAGATGTTGGAACAACTGAAGGAACAATTGGCAATTGCAAGCAATAAAATGAAGCAATATGCGGATAGAAACATGTCAGAAAAAGAGTTTCAAATGGGGGATTAGGTATATTTAAAACTACAACCGTATCGACAATCGAGCATCGCACTCAGGAAGTCATTCAAACTAACAGCACGATACTATGGTGCCTTCTAAGAGTCAGAGAAGATTGGACTTGTGGCTTACAAATTGAAACTACCAAAGAACAGTTTCATCCACCCTGTTTTTCATGTTTCATTATTAAAAAAGAAAATCGGAGATAGAACTGTGCCAATCGATATTCTATCAGAGTTGAAGGAACATGAGTTCATGGTACAACCAGAAAAAATCCTCAATCAGAGGACAATTCTGAGAAACGACCAACATATTTCTCAAGTGTTCATCAAATGGAGCAACTTGCCATCTGTAAACTCTACTTGGGAGGACCTCACTTTTATTCAGGCTTAGTTCCCAAACTTTCTTCATTCTTGGGGACAAGATTACACTCAAGAGGGAATAATTGTTACGTATAAAAGGAAGGCAAAGGCAAATTAGTTATGTTTTTTAGGCTGCTATGTTTTTCATAATTTCTAAAAGAGTTTGCTATACTTCTTTCGACCTTTAGGCACTGCCAACTGTAGTTAGTTAGAGATGTTCACTAACAAACCACCATATATACTCAATAATTGTAAGGAGGGATTATCGATGAATTAATACAAAACTCTCCAGACTTTTCCTCTCTATTTTCCTTTCCCTTCTCTTTCTCTTCCCTTCTTCTTCACTTCCCTCTCAACATTTTTTATTCTAACTTCCATTCTTGTACCAATAATAATCCGAGGATTATACTGTTTTATTTAGGCTTTTTGGCCAAATTTTGGATACTTCTTAGTTCGTTTGTGCTTGAATTGCTACTTAACTCCACATACTTTATGTTTCAGGCCAAAACGTGTACTTTGAGCAAATAATGAGCGCATTGGAGTTTTTGGACCTAGAAGCAAGCGAATATCAGAATTCAGGGAAGTTCTAAAGCGGATTTGAAGCACTATGAAGCTTGTTCTCATGGGAAAGCATCGAAGATTAAAGATTCAAGCAAAGAAGCAAGCGGAGGGCAATTCTGTAAAATTCATAATTGTTCAGGAAGGTTCGCTGCAGCGAAGTCTGCGAATTCCAGTTTTATTCAAAACGCATAGTTTTATTTTAGGAAAGTTTTTAGGTTTTTGGGCCAACTATATAAGAAAAACTTTGCCATTTTGAGAGAGGTCGTCTAGGTTCGTCCTTGTGGAGAGGAGCTTTGACATTTTGGGAGAAAATGAGAGAAGATTTGAGATTTAACCTTATGGATTCATCAATTAGGGAAGATCTTTTACTCTCTTTTCTTTGTTTCAATATGTTGACTGCTGTGTTGACTGTTTTTCTTGCTATTTGTGTTAATTTCGTTATTAACTAACTCACTTTGGGTTAGGGTTTTCATGTAATTCGGATTTCTATGGTTAATCAATAGATTATTGTTGCTTTTACATTCTATTGCATAGATTGTGTGATTATTCTAATTTTTATTGATTTTATTTGTTGAACATGATGAGATTGAGAAATGAATCATGTTGGGCTTCTTGGGTAATCACCATTGTTGTATTGAACGCTAGAGATAGGTTTGAGAATCAATGAAATCAATCTAGGATTCCATTAGCTTAATGAACTTGGATCTATTAATCTTCATTTTATTGGGTGCGAACGCTTAATAGGGAAAAGTAGGAATTCATAGCCTGAGAAGGTATGTTTTACAACTTAGGGAATTCGATTTACAATCCGTGCATGTGAGTGTAGAAGTAGCATAATTCGTAGAATTAATCTATAGAGTCCTAATAAAGTCAAAACCCTACCCGTTTGCTTAAATTGATATTACTCTTACTTTAATCTTGCTTTCATTAATTAGCTTTTTAATACTTAGTAAATTTTGCTTTCAGTTTAATTTTAATTTCTCCCATAAATCCAAAAAAATTTCGGTTTCTCCAACTTGAAAACAAATAGGAAAACCAGTGATTAACAACCAATCCTCGTGGGAACAATACTCTACTTATCACTTTATTACTTTTTGCGACTAGTGCACTTGATATATTGCATATTGTAGTAACAATGCATCAAGTTTTTGAACCATCCCACAACTGAACTGCTCTGATACCAATTGATAGATACCACTCCCAAGCCAGCCAACCACAACAGAAATAGCTAATAAACAAACAATCAAGTTAAACCTAGAAAGCAACAAGAATTAGTAGCCAAAATCCAGAAACACTAGCACTTATACTGATATTCCAACAACACAAAATACGCAACAACAAGAAACTTAACAAAACTAGCCAAAACAGGAAATCGAATAAACCATAAATGAAAACAAGAAATCAAAATTAATGTTGGTCTTCAAGGGCCAACTCCTCCCACATAATGCTAGACTTCGAGGGCCAGCAACCTCTCACTCTCCGCTTTTTTTTTTTTTTTTTTGAATCCTCCATATCCCACTGTCTCCCCTTTTATTCTATTCCTTATAACAGAATTCTTCAATCATCCACTCCCTTAATGCCATTTGTCCCTCCCTAAACCATCCTTAACACCTCACACACAAGAACCTTCCTGGCTACTGCACCAAAATCCCCTACTTCACACCCTTAAGTCTCTTACAACAGACCAGCTTATTAGGAGTGGGTCTCATCATAAACATTCAGTGACAGTCCAGTAAAAACCAAATTAACAAAGTATAGAACCCAAAAGTTAATGCTATATAACCATTATTATGAAATGAAGTATTATATTATACATACCAAAATTAATACTGTGTAACAATTGTTCTGTGGAAACAAACAGTGTAATACTCTTGGAAATCAGTCAAAGCACATCTTCAGAGTTGACCGTGATCCCGCGTAGAATTGTTTCCCCCACCTTAGTGTTTTTGTGATTGTATATTGGCTTTATATTCATTTCTTCTAGCTGGAAGGCATGAGATGTACCATTATCCTACATTGAAAAATGAATCACATTCAAGCATGAAAATACTTTTAAAATTAGTTTGTATGACTAAATGCCAAACAACTCCTAAGGAAACAAAACCTATTTATAAACAGTCAGAATCCTTTCAAAATCAGATAAGGAATTGGTTGACTCATAAAACATCAACTAAGAAATAGGTTGACTCATAAACTAGAATCCTTATCAAAATCAACGTTGGTTGAAAAGAAACTGACCACCTCCAAAACCTGTTCATAAACAGTTAGTATCCTTTCAAAATTAGATGAGGAATTGGTTGTCTCATAAACATCAACTAAGAAATAGGATGACTCATAAACGGTTAGAGTCCTTATCAAAATTGTCCGTAGTAATGGCATTCCTTAATGTTAACTTCTTCAGATGAGGACATTCAATCAAGTCAACTAATCTAGGAGTTGACCCAAGGAAAGAAAGAATTTACTTTTGAAGACTTGGAACATCAATTTCAACACTTTCCAATACAGATTTTGAAATGTTTTAACTTTAATAATCTTAAGTTTATCAGCTTTAGAGACACACAAACGCTTCAAACCCGTGCACAAGGATAATAACAAATCCTCACGTAAAGGGCATTCACTAGTAAGCCTTTGGACCAACTGTTCATTTATATAGACTCTCACTAGAGTTAAGTGTTTGAGAGAATTGAACCTTATTATATTAGAGGGCTGCTCCAACTTGCAACCACTCGGCTTTAGCGTCGTCGCTGATTTAGCAGAAAAAATTGCTTTAGGGAAACTGTACACTTTAGAACCATCTGTTATGACCTCTAAATCTAATTCCTTTACACCATTCTCTAGGACCAATCCTATCCATCTATCAACACGACGAAATGATTTTTCAACATCAAGAACACCTACTAATAGCCTAAATTCCCGTATACATAACTTAGCCTCACAGAACTGATCTGAGGAAGCATCAATAAATTTCATAAATTTCTTTATACGCTTATGAATTCCTTTGAATTCTATCAGGTAGTCAAAATTATTATAATTCAAATGGAATCCTCCTTTTCTTAGGAAGTTATTGGGATGAAAATCAAATACAGGGCATGAAGCACAAAACCCTTTCCACCTCCTCGACAGTATACTAATTTTAGCTCTACCGACTACAGAGAGGTAAGACATGATATGATGAGGCAACTCTGAAATTCGATCCATGTTGTTGATGCGTGATTTTGACACCAATGACTCGCATGTGTAAAGTGTTAAGCTGGTATTAGAAATTACACATGAATGATTATGATCAGATATAAAGACTGAAGAATGAATGAGAGATATGATTTTTAAAGTGGTCTGGATGCTTAAAGCGAATCCTACATCCACTGTTTCTTTTATATATGAGATATTACAAGAGGTCGCGTATAGCGAATAGCGAACAAAGATACAATAATTGAGTATTTAGAGAGAATATCAAGTCAATCTCTTTCCTGTAGGCAATCTTTGCTTTGAAAAAAAAGATTAAGATCAGACTGAGGGTTCAGTATCAAAATCCTGAAAATGAGAAGGGGAGTCCTTTATTTACAGTAAAGGAATTCAAGGTAATGATTACAAATCTGCAAGTGGGTAGGTGTCGTGCCAGCCCTTCTTGCCTCCCATTAGCTGATAACTTAAGAAATATCCTCAAATTATATGGGGCTTGAACAGGTGTGTGGTCCTTAGTTGTAACACCCACATTGAGGTACGTAACCTATTTTATGCTTGTTCACCCTTAGTTAAGCTTATATGCTCTTAGTGTTGCCTGTTTGCCCATTGTATTGCTTGTTTTCAGGTGGAGGATTGGCGAAGTTGGGAATTGCAGACTTCGCCGCGGCAAAGAAGAAAGTTCGCCGCGGCGACGTATGCTTTGGAATTTTTCGCCGGGACAAAAAGCTGGTTGGAATTCTTGAGAAGATTCTAGAGAAATTTTCCTTAAGGGAGAAATGACCATTCTATTCCTAATTAGTTGAAAATGTGGGGAGTGAAAAGTAAGGAAAATTTATGGAGAATGCAATGGTGATGAGGGCATTTTTGTAACTGACTAAATGACAAAGATGGAATTTCCAAGAAAGTGTAAGTGCAAAATGGGAAAGTATGAATATTAATATGAGATATTAAGGGTTCAAGCACACAAACCCTACCATTCTCTACACCCCACACGCCACTTTCATTCTCAATTCTCTCAATCTCTTCATCAAATTTCCAAGGAAAATTAGAGGGCTTTGGTAAAGATTCATTCCTAAGCATCCCAAGGTAAGAATTCTTACAAATAGAGGTCTGATTAATTATTAAAGTATTGAATTCTTATAGTTTCTATGCTTAGGATTTTGGAGAAAGTGGAAGTCTACCAAGGAGGGAGAGATTCTAGTGAAATTATTCAAGTTCAAGGTAAGTAAATCCAACTCAAGTTATGATTTGAGAGATCAAGTGAGTAAAGAATCTTTATATGTATGTATGTGTTTATGTTTTTGAGAATTGTTGATGAGATTGATGGTTGTGAATGAGTAGAATTTAGCCATGAGAAGTGGAAATTGTTGTGTGGTGATTGATAGAAGTTGGGTTGAATTTAGAAAGAGTTTGAGAAAAATTATGAAGTTTATTTTTCCTGGCCAGGTTATCTTTGCTTTGGAAATAAATATTACAATCAGAATGAGAGTTTAGTATAAGAATCCCGAAAATAAGAGGGACAGTCCTCTATTTATAGTAAAGGAATTCAAGGTAATGATTATAAATCTGCAAGTGGGTGTCGCACAAGTCCTTCCTTGCCTTCCATTGGCTAATAACTTAAGAAATATCCTCAAATTATCTAGGCTTGGACAGGTATGCGTTCCTCAGTCACTCATAGACGAAATATGAATCTGTTAAGTTGATGACATCCATATTTTTTCTATCATGAAGCAATGTGGTAGGTCCTGGACGACGTAAAACCTTCCTGAATTCTTATTAGTGTTTGCTGACATAGGCTAACGTCAACCCTGATTTTTTAGACATAACACATGTCATCAACGGTCTCAACCATAATCTTCAAATGTGTAATATTCACAACCAAAAATTAACATTATAATTTAATGGAAAACTCATTCAAGAAAATTGAATCCAGCCCCAATATAAAAGACTGAAAATTTACTCATCGCAAAAAAAAATAAAGAGTTAATAACTAAATTCTCTTGAGATTTGATGAAACAATAAAAATTTCTATGCACATAAATTTTTTATATTAAAATAAAATGTATAAATATTTATTTATTCGTTAATGATTAAGAGATTTTTATTGTTTCAAAAATCTGAAAAAAAAAA